>NC_086444.1:516716937-516962519 GCF_028390025.1 Pseudophryne corroboree | reverse complement strand
ATAACCTCTCCCAACTACGTAGTCCACTTGTGATGTTCACATCTGTTTACCTGAAGAACTGCTGGTTGAGACGGGAGTAGCTGTAGCTGCTGCCTGGGGGCAGCTGTTTTCCACCAATAGGCAGGAGTTGCTGCTGCCCAGCTCCCTTTTCACAAGCAATTCAGCAGCACTGGGAAGAGGGATCGGATGGCTTATTCCCAGTTCTTCTTCTTGGGCTTGCTGTCTTCGCAAAGCTACCTGGAAAACATTGAGTGAATGGTTAGTGACTAATGAATGAGATTTTTCTGGTATTTGCCTTTGTATTTTGCTATTTTAGGTAAAGCATGGTATAAGAACTATCAGTACTATCAGTTTGCTAAGTTGTGATGGAAGATAAAGAGGGTGCGTGGATGGAAGACAAAGAGGGTGCGTGGATGGAAGACAGAGAGGGTGTTTGGATGGAAATCAGAGAGGGTGCATGAATGGAAGACAGAGGGGGTGTGTGGATGGAAGACAGAGAGGATGTGTGTGGATGGAAGTCAGAGGATGCGTGGTGGAAGACAGAGAGTGTGTTTGGATGGAAGTAAAAGAGGGTGCGTGGATGGAAGACAGAGAGGGTGCGTGGATGGAAGACAGAGAGGGTGCGTGGATGGAACACAGAGAGGGTGTGTGGATGGAAGTCAGAGAGGGTGCGTGGTGGAAGACAGAGAGTGTGTTTGGATGGAAGTAGGAGAGGGTGCGTGGATGGAAGACAGAGAGGGTGCGTGGAGGGAAGTCAGAGAGGGTGCGTGGATGGAAGACACAGAGGGTATGTGGAAGGAAGTCAGAGAGGGTGTTTGGATGGAAATCAGAGAGGGTGCATGAATGGAAGACAGAGGGGGTGTGTGGATGGAAGTCAGAGAGGGTGCGTGGATGGAAGACAGAGAGGGTGTGTGGATGGAAGTCAGAGAGGATGCGTGGATGGAAGTCAGAGAGGGTACGTGGATGGAAGACAGAGAGGGTACGTGGATGGAAGACAGAGAGGGTGTGTGGTGGTAGACAGAGAGTGTGTTTGGATGGAAGTAGGAGAGGGTGCGTGGATGGAAGACAGAGAGGGTGCGTGGATGGAAGACAGAGAGGGTGTGTGGATGGAAGTCAGAGAGGGTGCGTGGTGGAAGACAGAGAGTGTGTTTGGATGGAAGTAGGAGAGGGTGCGTGGATGGAAGACAGAGAGGGTGCGTGGAGGGAAGTCAGAGAGGGTGCGTGGATGGAAGACACAGAGGGTATGTGGAAGGAAGTCAGAGAGGGTGTTTGGATGGAAGTCACAAAGGGTGCGTGGATGGAAGACTGAGAGGGTGTTTGGATGGAAATCAGAGAGGGTGCATGAATGGAAGACAGAGGGGGTGTGTGGATGGAAGTCAGAGAGGGTGCGTGGATGGAAGACAGAGAGGGTGTGTGGATGGAAGTCAGAGAGGATGCGTGGATGGAAGACAGAGAGGGTGTGTGGATGGAAGTCAGAGAGGGTGCGTGGATGGAAGAAAGAGAGGGTGTGTGGATGGAAGTCAGAGAGGATGCGTGGATGGAAGACAGAGAGGGTGTTTGGATGGAAGTCAGAGAGGGCGCGTGGATGGAAGACAGAGAGGTGTTTGGATGGAAATCAGAGAGGGTGCATGAATGGAAGACAGAGGGGGGGTGTGGATGGAAGACAGAGAGGGTGTGTGGATGGAAGTCAGAGAGGGTGCGTGGATGGAAGACAGAGAGGGTGTGTGGATGGAAGACAGAGAGGGTGTGTGGATGGAAGTCAGAGAGGATGCGTGGTGGAAGACAGAGAGTGTGTTTGGATGGAAGTAGGAGAGGGTGCGTGGATGGAAGACAGAGAGGGTGCGTGGAGGGAAGTCAGAGAGGGTGTTTGGATGGAAGTAGGAGAGGGTGCGTGGATGGAAGACAGAGAGGGTGCGTGGATGGAAGACAGAGAGGGTGTGTGGATGGAAGTCAGAGTGGGTGCGTGGTGGAAGACAGAGAGTGTGTTTGGATGGAAGTAGGAGAGGGTGCGTGGATGGAAGACAGAGAGGGTGCGTGGAGGGAAGTCAGAGAGGGTGCGTGGATGGAAGACACAGAGGGTATGTGGAAGGAAGTCAGAGAGGGTGTTTAGATGGAAGTCACAGAGGGTGCGTGGATGGAAGACTGAGAGGGTGTTTGGATGGAAATCAGAGAGGGTGCATGAATGGAAGACAGAGGGGGGGTGTGGATGGAAGTCAGAGAGGGTGCGTGGATGGAAGACAGAGAGGGGGTGTGGATGGAAGTCAGATAGGGTGCGTGGATGGAAGACAGAGAGGGTGTGTGGATGGAAGTCAAAGAGGATGCGTGGATGGAAGACAGAGAGGGTATTTGGATGGAAGTCAGAGAGGGTGCGTGGATGGAAGACAGAGAGGTGTTTGGATGGAAATCAGAGAGGGTGCATGAATGGAAGACAGAGAGGGTGTTTGGATGGAAGTCAGAGAGGGTGCATGGTAGAAGACAGAGCGGGTGTGTGGATGGAAGTCAGAGAGGATGCGTGGATGGAAGACAGAGAGGGTGTTTGGATGGAAGTCAGAGAGGGTGCGTGGATGGAAGACAGAGAGGTGTTTGGATGGAAATCAGAGAGGGTGCATGAATGGAAGACAGAGAGGGTGTGTGGATGGAAGTCAGAGAGGGTGTGTGTATGAAAGACAGAGAAGGTGCATGGATGGAAGACAGAGAGGGTGTGTGGATGGAAGTCAGAGAGGGTGGGTGGATGGAAGTCAGAGAGGGGGTGTGGATGGAAGTCAGAGAGGGTGCGTGGATGGTAGACAGAGAGGGTGTGTGGATGGAAGTCAGAGAGGATGCGTGGATGGAAGACAGAGAGGGTGTTTGGATGGAAGTCAGAAAGGATGCGTGGATGGAAGACAGAGAGGTGTTTGGATGGAAATCAGAGAGGGTGCATGAATGGAAGACAGAGAGGGTGTTTGGATGGAAGTCAGAGAGGGTGCATGGTAGAAGACAGAGCGGGTGTTTGGATGGAAGTCAGAGAGGGTGCATGGTGGAAGACAGAGAGGGTGTGTGGATGGAAGACAGAGAGGGTGTGTGGATGGAAGACAAAGAGGGCATGTGGATGGTAGACAGAGAGGGCATGTCGATGGAAGTCAGAGCGGGTGCGTCGATGGAAGACAGAGAGAGTATGTGGATGGAAGACAGAGAGGGTGCGTGGATGGAAGACAGAGAGGGTGCGTGGATGGAAGACAGAGAGGGTGCGTGGATGGAAGACAAGAGGGTGAGAGGGTGTTTGGATGGAAGTCAGATAGGGTGCGTGGATGGAAGACAGAGAGGGTGTTTGAATGGAAGTAGGAGAGGGTGCGTGGATGGAAGATAGAGAGGGTGTGTGGAGAAAAGTCAGAGAGGGTGCGTGGATGGAAGACAAAGAGGGTATGTGGAAGGAAGTCAGAGAGGGTGTTTGGATGGAAGTCAGAGAGGGTGCGTGGATGGAAGACTGAGAGGGTGCGTGGATGGAAGACTGAGAGGGTGCGTGGATGGAAGTCAGAGAAGGTGTGTGGATGGAAGTCAGAGAGGGTGTGTGGATGGAAGACAGAGAGGGTGCGTGGATGGAAGTCAGAGAAGGTGCATGGATGGAAGACAGAGAGGGTGTGTGGATGGAAGTCAGAGTAGGTGTGTGGATGGAAGTCAGAGAGGGGGTGTGGATGGAAGTCAGAGAGGATGTGTGGTTAGAAGACAGAGAGGGTGTGTGGATGGAAAACAGAGAGGGTGTTTGGATGGAAGTCACAGAGGGTGCATGGTAGAAGACATAGCGGGTGTTTGGATGGAAGACAGAGGGGGTGTGTGGCTGGAAGACAGAGAGGGTGCGTGGATGGAAGTCAGAGAGGGTGTGTGGTGGAAGACAGAGAGTATGTTTGGATGGAAGTAGGAGAGGGTGCGTGGATGGAAGACAGAGAGGGTGCGTGGATGGAAGTCAGAGAGGGTGCGTGGTGGAAGACAGAGAGTGTGTTTGGATGGAAGTAGGAGAGGGTGTGTGGATGGAAGACAGAGAGGGTGCGTGGAGGGAAGTCAGAGAGGGTGCGTGGATGGAAGACACAGAGGGTATGTGGAAGGAAGTCAGAGAGGGTGTTTGGATGGAAGTCAGAGAGGGTGCGTGGATGGAAGACTGAGAGGGTGTTTGGATGGAAATCAGAGAGGGTGCATGAATGGAAGACAGAGGGGGGGTGTGGATGGAAGTCAGAGAGGGTGCGTGGATGGAAGACAGAGAGGGGGTGTGGATGGAAGTCAGATAGGGTGCGTGGATGGAAGACAGAGAGGGTGTGTGGATGGAAGTCAAAGAGGATGCGTGGATGGAAGACAGAGAGGGTATTTGGATGGAAGTCAGAGAGGGTGCGTGGATGGAAGACAGAGAGGTGTTTGGATGGAAATCAGAGAGGGTGCATGAATGGAAGACAGAGAGGGTGTTTGGATGGAAGTCAGAGAGGGTGCATGGTAGAAGACAGAGCGGGTGTGTGGATGGAAGTCAGAGAGGATGCGTGGATGGAAGACAGAGAGGGTGTTTGGATGGAAGTCAGAGAGGGTGCGTGGATGGAAGACAGAGAGGTGTTTGGATGGAAATCAGAGAGGGTGCATGAATGGAAGACAGAGAGGGTGTGTGGATGGAAGTCAGAGAGGGTGTGTGTATGAAAGACAGAGAAGGTGCATGGATGGAAGTCAGAGAGGGTGTGTGGATGGAAGTCAGAGAGGGTGTGTGGATGGAAGTCAGAGAGGGGGTGTGGATGGAAGTCAGAGAGGGTGCGTGGATGGTATACAGAGAGGGTGTGTGGATGGAAGTCAGAGAGGATGCGTGGATGGAAGACAGAGAGGGTGTTTGGATGGAAGTCAGAGAGGATGCGTGGATGGAAGACAGAGAGGTGTTTGGATGGAAATCAGAGAGGGTGCATGAATAGAAGACAGAGAGGGTGTTTGGATGGAAGTCAGAGAGGGTGCATGGTAGAAGACAGAGCGGGTGTTTGGATGGAAGTCAGAGAGGGTGCATGGTGGAAGACAGAGAGGGTGTGTGGATGGAAGACAGAGAGGGTGTGTGGATGGAAGACAAAGAGGGCATGTGGATGGTAGACAGAGAGGGCATGTCGATGGAAGTCAGAGCGGGTGCGTCGATGGAAGACAGAGAGAGTATGTGGATGGAAGACAGAGAGGGTGCGTGGATGGAAGACAGAGAGGGTGCGTGGATGGAAGACAGAGAGGGTGCGTGGATGGAAGACAAGAGGGTGAGAGGGTGTTTGGATGGAAGTCAGAGAGGGTGCGTGGATGGAAGACAGAGAGCGTGTTTGGATGGAAGTAGGAGAGGGTGCGTGGATGGAAGATAGAGAGGGTGTGTGGAGAAAAGTCAGAGAGGGTGCGTGGATGGAAGACAAAGAGGGTATGTGGAAGGAAGTCAGAGAGGGTGTTTGGATGGAAGTCAGAGAGGGTGCGTGGATGGAAGACTGAGAGGGTGCGTGGATGGAAGACAGAGGGGGTGTGTGGATGGAAGACAGAGAGGGTGCGTGGATGGAAGTCAGAGAAGGTGCATGGATGGAAGACAGAGAGGGTGTGTGGATGGAAGTCAGAGTAGGTGTGTGGATGGAAGTCAGAGAGGGGGTGTGGATGGAAGTCAGAGAGGATGTGTGGTTAGAAGACAGAGAGGGTGTGTGGATGGAAAACAGAGAGGGTGTTTGGATGGAAGTCAGAGAGGGTGCATGGTAGAAGACATAGCGGGTGTTTGGATGGAAGTCAGAGAGGGTGCATGGTGGAAGACAGAGAGGGTGTGTGGCTGGAAGACAGAGAGGGTGCCTGGATGGAAGTCAGAGAGGGTGTGTGGTGGAAGACAGAGAGTGTGTTTGGATGGAAGTAGGAGAGGGTGCGTGGATGGAAGACAGAGAGGGTGCGTGGATGGAAGTCAGAGAGGGTGCGTGGTGGAAGACAGAGAGTGTGTTTGGATGGAAGTAGGAGAGGGTGTGTGGATGGAAGACAGAGAGGGTGCGTGGAGGGAAGTCAGAGAGGGTGTTTGGATGGAAGTCAGAGAGGGTGCGTGGATGGAAGACTGAGAGGGTGTTTGGATGGAAATCAAAGAGGGTGCATGAATGGAAGACAGAGGGGGGTGTGGATGGAAGTCAGAGAGGGTGCGTGGATGGAAGACAAAGAGGGTGTGTGGATGGAAGTCAGAGAGGATGCGTGGATGGAAGACAGAGAGGGTGTGTGGATGGAAGTCAGAGAGGGTGCGTGGATGGAAGACAGAGAGGGTGTGTGGATGGAAGTCAGAGAGGATGCGTGGATGGAAGACAGAGAGGGTGCTTGGATGGAAGTCAGAGAGGGTGCGTGGATGGAAGACAGAGAGGTGTTTGGATGGAAATCAGAGAGGGTGCATGAATGGAAGACAGAGGGGGTGTGTGGATGGAAGACAGAGAGGGTGTGTGGATGGAAGTCAGAGAGGGTGCGTGGATGGAAGACAGAGAGGGTGTGTGGATGGAAGTCAGAGAGGATGCGTGGTGGAAGACAGAGAGTGTGTTTGGATGGAAGTAGGAGAGGGTGCGTGGATGGAAGACAGAGAGGGTGCGTGGAGGGAAGTCAGAGAGGGTATTTGGATGGAAGTCAGAGAGGGTGCGTGGATGGAAGACTGAGAGGGTGCGTGGATGGAAGACAGAGGGGGTGTGTGGATGGAAGACAGAGAAGGTGTGTGGATAGAAGTCATAGAAGGTGCATGGATGGAAGACAGAGAGGGTGCGTGGATGGAAGTCAGAGAAGGTGCATGGATGGAAGACAGAGAGGGTGTGTGGATGGAAGTCAGAGAGGGTGTGTGGATGGAAGTCAGAGAGGGGGTGTGGATGGAAGTCAGAGAGGGTGCGTGGATGGAAGACAGAGAGGGTGCGTGGATGGAAGTCAGAGAGGATGCGTGGATGGAAGTCAGAGAGGATGCGTGGATGGAAGACAGAGAGGGTGTTTGGATGGAAGTCAGAGAGGGTGCGTGGATGGAAGACAGAGAGGTGTTTGGATGGAAATCAGAGAGGGTGCATGAATGGAAGACAGAGAGGGTGTTTGGATGGAAGTCAGAGAGGGTGCATGGTAGAAGACAGAGCGGGTGTTTGGATGGAAGTCAGAGAGGGTGCATGGTGGAAGACAGAGAGGGTGTGTGGATGGAAAACAGAGAGGGTGTGTGGATGGAAGATAAATAGGGCATGTGGATGGAAGACAGAGAGGGCATGTCGATGGAAGTCAGAGAGGGTGCGTGGATGGAAGACAGAGAGGTGTTTGGATGGAAATCAGAGAGGGTGCATGAATGGAAGACAGAGGGGGTGTGTGGATGGAAGACAGAGAGGGTGTGTGGATGGAAGTCAGAGAGGGTGCGTGGATGGAAGACAGAGAGGGTGTGTGGATGGAAGTCAGAGAGGATGCGTGGTGGAAGACAGAGAGTGTGTTTGGATGGAAGTAGGAGAGGGTGCGTGGATGGAAGACTGAGAGGGTGCGTGGATGGAAGACAGAGGGGGTGTGTGGATGGAAGACAGAGAAGGTGTGTGGATAGAAGTCAGAGAGGGTGTGTGGATGGAAGTCAGAGAAGGTGCATGGATGGAAGACAGAGAGGGTGCGTGGATTGAAGTCAGAGAAGGTGAATGGATGGAAGACAGAGAGGGTGTGTGGATGGAAGTCAGAGAGGGTGTGTGGATGGAAGTCAGAGAGGGGGTGTGGATGGAAGTCAGAGAGGGTGCGTGGATGGAAGACAGAGAGGGTGCGTGGATGGAAGTCAGAGAGGATGCGTGGATGGAAGTCAGAGAGGATGCGTGGATGGAAGACAGAGAGGGTGTTTGGATGGAAGTCAGAGAGGATGCGTGGATGGAAGACAGAGAGAGTATGTGGATGGAAGACAGAGACGGTGCGTGGATGGAAGACAGAGAGGGTGCGTGGATGGAAGATAGAGAGGGTGCGTGGATGGAAGACAGAGAGGGTGCATGGATGGAAGACAAAGAGGGTATGTGGATGGAAGTCAGAGAGGGTGTGTGGATGGAAGTCAGAGAGGGTGTGTGGATGGAAGTCAGAGAGGGTGCGTGGATGGAAGACAGAGAGGGTGTGTGGATGAAAGTCAGAGAGGATGCGTGGTGGAAGTCAGAGAGTGTGTTTGGATGGAAGTAGGAGAGGGTGCGTGGATGGAAGACAGAGAGGGTGCGTGGAGGGAAGTCAGAGAGGGTGTTTGGATGGAAGTCAGAGAGGGTGCGTGGATGGAAGACTGAGAGGGTGCGTGGATGGAAGACAGAGGGGGTGTGTGGATGGAAGACAGAGAAGGTGTGTGGAGGGAAGTCAGAGAGGGTGCGTGGATGGAAGACACAGAGGGTATGTGGAAGGAAGTCAGAGAGGGTGTTTGGATGGAAGTCACAAAGGGTGCGTGGATGGAAGACTGAGAGGGTGTTTGGATGGAAATCAGAGAGGGTGCATGAATGGAAGACAGAGGGGGTGTGTGGATGGAAGTCAGAGAGGGTGCGTGGATGGAAGACAGAGAGGGTGTGTGGATGGAAGTCAGAGAGGATGCGTGGATGGAAGACAGAGAGGGTGTGTGGATGGAAGTCAGAGAGGGTGCGTGGATGGAAGAAAGAGAGGGTGTGTGGATGGAAGTCAGAGAGGATGCGTGGATGGAAGACAGAGAGGGTGTTTGGATGGAAGTCAGAGAGGGCGCGTGGATGGAAGACAGAGAGGTGTTTGGATGGAAATCAGAGAGGGTGCATGAATGGAAGACAGAGGGGGGGTGTGGATGGAAGACAGAGAGGGTGTGTGGATGGAAGTCAGAGAGGGTGCGTGGATGGAAGACAGAGAGGGTGTGTGGATGGAAGACAGAGAGGGTGTGTGGATGGAAGTCAGAGAGGATGCGTGGTGGAAGACAGAGAGTGTGTTTGGATGGAAGTAGGAGAGGGTGCGTGGATGGAAGACAGAGAGGGTGCGTGGAGGGAAGTCAGAGAGGGTGTTTGGATGGAAGTAGGAGAGGGTGCGTGGATGGAAGACAGAGAGGGTGCGTGGATGGAAGACAGAGAGGGTGTGTGGATGGAAGTCAGAGTGGGTGCGTGGTGGAAGACAGAGAGTGTGTTTGGATGGAAGTAGGAGAGGGTGCGTGGATGGAAGACAGAGAGGGTGCGTGGAGGGAAGTCAGAGAGGGTGCGTGGATGGAAGACACAGAGGGTATGTGGAAGGAAGTCAGAGAGGGTGTTTAGATGGAAGTCACAGAGGGTGCGTGGATGGAAGACTGAGAGGGTGTTTGGATGGAAATCAGAGAGGGTGCATGAATGGAAGACAGAGGGGGGGTGTGGATGGAAGTCAGAGAGGGTGCGTGGATGGAAGACAGAGAGGGGGTGTGGATGGAAGTCAGATAGGGTGCGTGGATGGAAGACAGAGAGGGTGTGTGGATGGAAGTCAAAGAGGATGCGTGGATGGAAGACAGAGAGGGTATTTGGATGGAAGTCAGAGAGGGTGCGTGGATGGAAGACAGAGAGGTGTTTGGATGGAAATCAGAGAGGGTGCATGAATGGAAGACAGAGAGGGTGTTTGGATGGAAGTCAGAGAGGGTGCATGGTAGAAGACAGAGCGGGTGTGTGGATGGAAGTCAGAGAGGATGCGTGGATGGAAGACAGAGAGGGTGTTTGGATGGAAGTCAGAGAGGGTGCGTGGATGGAAGACAGAGAGGTGTTTGGATGGAAATCAGAGAGGGTGCATGAATGGAAGACAGAGAGGGTGTGTGGATGGAAGTCAGAGAGGGTGTGTGTATGAAAGACAGAGAAGGTGCATGGATGGAAGACAGAGAGGGTGTGTGGATGGAAGTCAGAGAGGGTGGGTGGATGGAAGTCAGAGAGGGGGTGTGGATGGAAGTCAGAGAGGGTGCGTGGATGGTAGACAGAGAGGGTGTGTGGATGGAAGTCAGAGAGGATGCGTGGATGGAAGACAGAGAGGGTGTTTGGATGGAAGTCAGAAAGGATGCGTGGATGGAAGACAGAGAGGTGTTTGGATGGAAATCAGAGAGGGTGCATGAATGGAAGACAGAGAGGGTGTTTGGATGGAAGTCAGAGAGGGTGCATGGTAGAAGACAGAGCGGGTGTTTGGATGGAAGTCAGAGAGGGTGCATGGTGGAAGACAGAGAGGGTGTGTGGATGGAAGACAGAGAGGGTGTGTGGATGGAAGACAAAGAGGGCATGTGGATGGTAGACAGAGAGGGCATGTCGATGGAAGTCAGAGCGGGTGCGTCGATGGAAGACAGAGAGAGTATGTGGATGGAAGACAGAGAGGGTGCGTGGATGGAAGACAGAGAGGGTGCGTGGATGGAAGACAGAGAGGGTGCGTGGATGGAAGACAAGAGGGTGAGAGGGTGTTTGGATGGAAGTCAGATAGGGTGCGTGGATGGAAGACAGAGAGGGTGTTTGGATGGAAGTAGGAGAGGGTGCGTGGATGGAAGATAGAGAGGGTGTGTGGAGAAAAGTCAGAGAGGGTGCGTGGATGGAAGACAAAGAGGGTATGTGGAAGGAAGTCAGAGAGGGTGTTTGGATGGAAGTCAGAGAGGGTGCGTGGATGGAAGACTGAGAGGGTGCGTGGATGGAAGACTGAGAGGGTGCGTGGATGGAAGTCAGAGAAGGTGTGTGGATGGAAGTCAGAGAGGGTGTGTGGATGGAAGACAGAGAGGGTGCGTGGATGGAAGTCAGAGAAGGTGCATGGATGGAAGACAGAGAGGGTGTGTGGATGGAAGTCAGAGTAGGTGTGTGGATGGAAGTCAGAGAGGGGGTGTGGATGGAAGTCAGAGAGGATGTGTGGTTAGAAGACAGAGAGGGTGTGTGGATGGAAAACAGAGAGGGTGTTTGGATGGAAGTCACAGAGGGTGCATGGTAGAAGACATAGCGGGTGTTTGGATGGAAGACAGAGGGGGTGTGTGGCTGGAAGACAGAGAGGGTGCGTGGATGGAAGTCAGAGAGGGTGTGTGGTGGAAGACAGAGAGTATGTTTGGATGGAAGTAGGAGAGGGTGCGTGGATGGAAGACAGAGAGGGTGCGTGGATGGAAGTCAGAGAGGGTGCGTGGTGGAAGACAGAGAGTGTGTTTGGATGGAAGTAGGAGAGGGTGTGTGGATGGAAGACAGAGAGGGTGCGTGGAGGGAAGTCAGAGAGGGTGCGTGGATGGAAGACACAGAGGGTATGTGGAAGGAAGTCAGAGAGGGTGTTTGGATGGAAGTCAGAGAGGGTGCGTGGATGGAAGACTGAGAGGGTGTTTGGATGGAAATCAGAGAGGGTGCATGAATGGAAGACAGAGGGGGGGTGTGGATGGAAGTCAGAGAGGGTGCGTGGATGGAAGACAGAGAGGGGGTGTGGATGGAAGTCAGATAGGGTGCGTGGATGGAAGACAGAGAGGGTGTGTGGATGGAAGTCAAAGAGGATGCGTGGATGGAAGACAGAGAGGGTATTTGGATGGAAGTCAGAGAGGGTGCGTGGATGGAAGACAGAGAGGTGTTTGGATGGAAATCAGAGAGGGTGCATGAATGGAAGACAGAGAGGGTGTTTGGATGGAAGTCAGAGAGGGTGCATGGTAGAAGACAGAGCGGGTGTGTGGATGGAAGTCAGAGAGGATGCGTGGATGGAAGACAGAGAGGGTGTTTGGATGGAAGTCAGAGAGGGTGCGTGGATGGAAGACAGAGAGGTGTTTGGATGGAAATCAGAGAGGGTGCATGAATGGAAGACAGAGAGGGTGTGTGGATGGAAGTCAGAGAGGGTGTGTGTATGAAAGACAGAGAAGGTGCATGGATGGAAGTCAGAGAGGGTGTGTGGATGGAAGTCAGAGAGGGTGTGTGGATGGAAGTCAGAGAGGGGGTGTGGATGGAAGTCAGAGAGGGTGCGTGGATGGTATACAGAGAGGGTGTGTGGATGGAAGTCAGAGAGGATGCGTGGATGGAAGACAGAGAGGGTGTTTGGATGGAAGTCAGAGAGGATGCGTGGATGGAAGACAGAGAGGTGTTTGGATGGAAATCAGAGAGGGTGCATGAATAGAAGACAGAGAGGGTGTTTGGATGGAAGTCAGAGAGGGTGCATGGTAGAAGACAGAGCGGGTGTTTGGATGGAAGTCAGAGAGGGTGCATGGTGGAAGACAGAGAGGGTGTGTGGATGGAAGACAGAGAGGGTGTGTGGATGGAAGACAAAGAGGGCATGTGGATGGTAGACAGAGAGGGCATGTCGATGGAAGTCAGAGCGGGTGCGTCGATGGAAGACAGAGAGAGTATGTGGATGGAAGACAGAGAGGGTGCGTGGATGGAAGACAGAGAGGGTGCGTGGATGGAAGACAGAGAGGGTGCGTGGATGGAAGACAAGAGGGTGAGAGGGTGTTTGGATGGAAGTCAGAGAGGGTGCGTGGATGGAAGACAGAGAGGGTGTTTGGATGGAAGTAGGAGAGGGTGCGTGGATGGAAGATAGAGAGGGTGTGTGGAGAAAAGTCAGAGAGGGTGCGTGGATGGAAGACAAAGAGGGTATGTGGAAGGAAGTCAGAGAGGGTGTTTGGATGGAAGTCAGAGAGGGTGCGTGGATGGAAGACTGAGAGGGTGCGTGGATGGAAGACAGAGGGGGTGTGTGGATGGAAGACAGAGAGGGTGCGTGGATGGAAGTCAGAGAAGGTGCATGGATGGAAGACAGAGAGGGTGTGTGGATGGAAGTCAGAGTAGGTGTGTGGATGGAAGTCAGAGAGGGGGTGTGGATGGAAGTCAGAGAGGATGTGTGGTTAGAAGACAGAGAGGGTGTGTGGATGGAAAACAGAGAGGGTGTTTGGATGGAAGTCAGAGAGGGTGCATGGTAGAAGACATAGCGGATGTTTGGATGGAAGTCAGAGAGGGTGCATGGTGGAAGACAGAGAGGGTGTGTGGCTGGAAGACAGAGAGGGTGCCTGGATGGAAGTCAGAGAGGGTGTGTGGTGGAAGACAGAGAGTGTGTTTGGATGGAAGTAGGAGAGGGTGCGTGGATGGAAGACAGAGAGGGTGCGTGGATGGAAGTCAGAGAGGGTGCGTGGTGGAAGACAGAGAGTGTGTTTGGATGGAAGTAGGAGAGGGTGTGTGGATGGAAGACAGAGAGGGTGCGTGGAGGGAAGTCAGAGAGGGTGTTTGGATGGAAGTCAGAGAGGGTGCGTGGATGGAAGACTGAGAGGGTGTTTGGATGGAAATCAAAGAGGGTGCATGAATGGAAGACAGAGGGGGGTGTGGATGGAAGTCAGAGAGGGTGCGTGGATGGAAGACAAAGAGGGTGTGTGGATGGAAGTCAGAGAGGATGCGTGGATGGAAGACAGAGAGGGTGTGTGGATGGAAGTCAGAGAGGGTGCGTGGATGGAAGACAGAGAGGGTGTGTGGATGGAAGTCAGAGAGGATGCGTGGATGGAAGACAGAGAGGGTGCTTGGATGGAAGTCAGAGAGGGTGCGTGGATGGAAGACAGAGAGGTGTTTGGATGGAAATCAGAGAGGGTGCATGAATGGAAGACAGAGGGGGTGTGTGGATGGAAGACAGAGAGGGTGTGTGGATGGAAGTCAGAGAGGGTGCGTGGATGGAAGACAGAGAGGGTGTGTGGATGGAAGTCAGAGAGGATGCGTGGTGGAAGACAGAGAGTGTGTTTGGATGGAAGTAGGAGAGGGTGCGTGGATGGAAGACAGAGAGGGTGCGTGGAGGGAAGTCAGAGAGGGTGTTTGGATGGAAGTCAGAGAGGGTGCGTGGATGGAAGACTGAGAGGGTGCGTGGATGGAAGACAGAGGGGGTGTGTGGATGGAAGACAGAGAAGGTGTGTGGATAGAAGTCATAGAAGGTGCATGGATGGAAGACAGAGAGGGTGCGTGGATGGAAGTCAGAGAAGGTGCATGGATGGAAGACAGAGAGGGTGTGTGGATGGAAGTCAGAGAGGGTGTGTGGATGGAAGTCAGAGAGGGGGTGTGGATGGAAGTCAGAGAGGGTGCGTGGATGGAAGACAGAGAGGGTGCGTGGATGGAAGTCAGAGAGGATGCGTGGATGGAAGTCAGAGAGGATGCGTGGATGGAAGACAGAGAGGGTGTTTGGATGGAAGTCAGAGAGGGTGCGTGGATGGAAGACAGAGAGGTGTTTGGATGGAAATCAGAGAGGGTGCATGAATGGAAGACAGAGAGGGTGTTTGGATGGAAGTCAGAGAGGGTGCATGGTAGAAGACAGAGCGGGTGTTTGGATGGAAGTCAGAGAGGGTGCATGGTGGAAGACAGAGAGGGTGTGTGGATGGAAAACAGAGAGGGTGTGTGGATGGAAGATAAATAGGGCATGTGGATGGAAGACAGAGAGGGCATGTCGATGGAAGTCAGAGAGGGTGCGTGGATGGAAGACAGAGAGGTGTTTGGATGGAAATCAGAGAGGGTGCATGAATGGAAGACAGAGGGGGTGTGTGGATGGAAGACAGAGAGGGTGTGTGGATGGAAGTCAGAGAGGGTGCGTGGATGGAAGACAGAGAGGGTGTGTGGATGGAAGTCAGAGAGGATGCGTGGTGGAAGACAGAGAGTGTGTTTGGATGGAAGTAGGAGAGGGTGCGTGGATGGAAGACTGAGAGGGTGCGTGGATGGAAGACAGAGGGGGTGTGTGGATGGAAGACAGAGAAGGTGTGTGGATAGAAGTCAGAGAGGGTGTGTGGATGGAAGTCAGAGAAGGTGCATGGATGGAAGACAGAGAGGGTGCGTGGATTGAAGTCAGAGAAGGTGAATGGATGGAAGACAGAGAGGGTGTGTGGATGGAAGTCAGAGAGGGTGTGTGGATGGAAGTCAGAGAGGGGGTGTGGATGGAAGTCAGAGAGGGTGCGTGGATGGAAGACAGAGAGGGTGCGTGGATGGAAGTCAGAGAGGATGCGTGGATGGAAGTCAGAGAGGATGCGTGGATGGAAGACAGAGAGGGTGTTTGGATGGAAGTCAGAGAGGATGCGTGGATGGAAGACAGAGAGAGTATGTGGATGGAAGACAGAGACGGTGCGTGGATGGAAGACAGAGAGGGTGCGTGGATGGAAGATAGAGAGGGTGCGTGGATGGAAGACAGAGAGGGTGCATGGATGGAAGACAAAGAGGGTATGTGGATGGAAGTCAGAGAGGGTGTGTGGATGGAAGTCAGAGAGGGTGTGTGGATGGAAGTCAGAGAGGGTGCGTGGATGGAAGACAGAGAGGGTGTGTGGATGAAAGTCAGAGAGGATGCGTGGTGGAAGTCAGAGAGTGTGTTTGGATGGAAGTAGGAGAGGGTGCGTGGATGGAAGACAGAGAGGGTGCGTGGAGGGAAGTCAGAGAGGGTGTTTGGATGGAAGTCAGAGAGGGTGCGTGGATGGAAGACTGAGAGGGTGCGTGGATGGAAGACAGAGGGGGTGTGTGGATGGAAGACAGAGAAGGTGTGTGGAGGGAAGTCAGAGAGGGTGCGTGGATGGAAGACACAGAGGGTATGTGGAAGGAAGTCAGAGAGGGTGTTTGGATGGAAGTCACAAAGGGTGCGTGGATGGAAGACTGAGAGGGTGTTTGGATGGAAATCAGAGAGGGTGCATGAATGGAAGACAGAGGGGGTGTGTGGATGGAAGTCAGAGAGGGTGCGTGGATGGAAGACAGAGAGGGTGTGTGGATGGAAGTCAGAGAGGATGCGTGGATGGAAGACAGAGAGGGTGTGTGGATGGAAGTCAGAGAGGGTGCGTGGATGGAAGAAAGAGAGGGTGTGTGGATGGAAGTCAGAGAGGATGCGTGGATGGAAGACAGAGAGGGTGTTTGGATGGAAGTCAGAGAGGGCGCGTGGATGGAAGACAGAGAGGTGTTTGGATGGAAATCAGAGAGGGTGCATGAATGGAAGACAGAGGGGGGGTGTGGATGGAAGACAGAGAGGGTGTGTGGATGGAAGTCAGAGAGGGTGCGTGGATGGAAGACAGAGAGGGTGTGTGGATGGAAGACAGAGAGGGTGTGTGGATGGAAGTCAGAGAGGATGCGTGGTGGAAGACAGAGAGTGTGTTTGGATGGAAGTAGGAGAGGGTGCGTGGATGGAAGACAGAGAGGGTGCGTGGAGGGAAGTCAGAGAGGGTGTTTGGATGGAAGTAGGAGAGGGTGCGTGGATGGAAGACAGAGAGGGTGCGTGGATGGAAGACAGAGAGGGTGTGTGGATGGAAGTCAGAGTGGGTGCGTGGTGGAAGACAGAGAGTGTGTTTGGATGGAAGTAGGAGAGGGTGCGTGGATGGAAGACAGAGAGGGTGCGTGGAGGGAAGTCAGAGAGGGTGCGTGGATGGAAGACACAGAGGGTATGTGGAAGGAAGTCAGAGAGGGTGTTTAGATGGAAGTCACAGAGGGTGCGTGGATGGAAGACTGAGAGGGTGTTTGGATGGAAATCAGAGAGGGTGCATGAATGGAAGACAGAGGGGGGGTGTGGATGGAAGTCAGAGAGGGTGCGTGGATGGAAGACAGAGAGGGGGTGTGGATGGAAGTCAGATAGGGTGCGTGGATGGAAGACAGAGAGGGTGTGTGGATGGAAGTCAAAGAGGATGCGTGGATGGAAGACAGAGAGGGTATTTGGATGGAAGTCAGAGAGGGTGCGTGGATGGAAGACAGAGAGGTGTTTGGATGGAAATCAGAGAGGGTGCATGAATGGAAGACAGAGAGGGTGTTTGGATGGAAGTCAGAGAGGGTGCATGGTAGAAGACAGAGCGGGTGTGTGGATGGAAGTCAGAGAGGATGCGTGGATGGAAGACAGAGAGGGTGTTTGGATGGAAGTCAGAGAGGGTGCGTGGATGGAAGACAGAGAGGTGTTTGGATGGAAATCAGAGAGGGTGCATGAATGGAAGACAGAGAGGGTGTGTGGATGGAAGTCAGAGAGGGTGTGTGTATGAAAGACAGAGAAGGTGCATGGATGGAAGACAGAGAGGGTGTGTGGATGGAAGTCAGAGAGGGTGGGTGGATGGAAGTCAGAGAGGGGGTGTGGATGGAAGTCAGAGAGGGTGCGTGGATGGTAGACAGAGAGGGTGTGTGGATGGAAGTCAGAGAGGATGCGTGGATGGAAGACAGAGAGGGTGTTTGGATGGAAGTCAGAAAGGATGCGTGGATGGAAGACAGAGAGGTGTTTGGATGGAAATCAGAGAGGGTGCATGAATGGAAGACAGAGAGGGTGTTTGGATGGAAGTCAGAGAGGGTGCATGGTAGAAGACAGAGCGGGTGTTTGGATGGAAGTCAGAGAGGGTGCATGGTGGAAGACAGAGAGGGTGTGTGGATGGAAGACAGAGAGGGTGTGTGGATGGAAGACAAAGAGGGCATGTGGATGGTAGACAGAGAGGGCATGTCGATGGAAGTCAGAGCGGGTGCGTCGATGGAAGACAGAGAGAGTATGTGGATGGAAGACAGAGAGGGTGCGTGGATGGA
Source organism: Pseudophryne corroboree (assembly GCF_028390025.1). NCBI lineage: Eukaryota > Metazoa > Chordata > Amphibia > Anura > Myobatrachidae > Pseudophryne > Pseudophryne corroboree. The sequence goes on along the minus strand of NC_086444.1, from coordinate 516,945,156 downwards.
AGACAGAGAGGGTGCGTGGATGGAAGACAGAGAGGGTGCGTGGATGGAAGACAAGAGGGTGAGAGGGTGTTTGGATGGAAGTCAGATAGGGTGCGTGGATGGAAGACAGAGAGGGTGTTTGGATGGAAGTAGGAGAGGGTGCGTGGATGGAAGATAGAGAGGGTGTGTGGAGAAAAGTCAGAGAGGGTGCGTGGATGGAAGACAAAGAGGGTATGTGGAAGGAAGTCAGAGAGGGTGTTTGGATGGAAGTCAGAGAGGGTGCGTGGATGGAAGACTGAGAGGGTGCGTGGATGGAAGACTGAGAGGGTGCGTGGATGGAAGTCAGAGAAGGTGTGTGGATGGAAGTCAGAGAGGGTGTGTGGATGGAAGACAGAGAGGGTGCGTGGATGGAAGTCAGAGAAGGTGCATGGATGGAAGACAGAGAGGGTGTGTGGATGGAAGTCAGAGTAGGTGTGTGGATGGAAGTCAGAGAGGGGGTGTGGATGGAAGTCAGAGAGGATGTGTGGTTAGAAGACAGAGAGGGTGTGTGGATGGAAAACAGAGAGGGTGTTTGGATGGAAGTCACAGAGGGTGCATGGTAGAAGACATAGCGGGTGTTTGGATGGAAGACAGAGGGGGTGTGTGGCTGGAAGACAGAGAGGGTGCGTGGATGGAAGTCAGAGAGGGTGTGTGGTGGAAGACAGAGAGTATGTTTGGATGGAAGTAGGAGAGGGTGCGTGGATGGAAGACAGAGAGGGTGCGTGGATGGAAGTCAGAGAGGGTGCGTGGTGGAAGACAGAGAGTGTGTTTGGATGGAAGTAGGAGAGGGTGTGTGGATGGAAGACAGAGAGGGTGCGTGGAGGGAAGTCAGAGAGGGTGCGTGGATGGAAGACACAGAGGGTATGTGGAAGGAAGTCAGAGAGGGTGTTTGGATGGAAGTCAGAGAGGGTGCGTGGATGGAAGACTGAGAGGGTGTTTGGATGGAAATCAGAGAGGGTGCATGAATGGAAGACAGAGGGGGGGTGTGGATGGAAGTCAGAGAGGGTGCGTGGATGGAAGACAGAGAGGGGGTGTGGATGGAAGTCAGATAGGGTGCGTGGATGGAAGACAGAGAGGGTGTGTGGATGGAAGTCAAAGAGGATGCGTGGATGGAAGACAGAGAGGGTATTTGGATGGAAGTCAGAGAGGGTGCGTGGATGGAAGACAGAGAGGTGTTTGGATGGAAATCAGAGAGGGTGCATGAATGGAAGACAGAGAGGGTGTTTGGATGGAAGTCAGAGAGGGTGCATGGTAGAAGACAGAGCGGGTGTGTGGATGGAAGTCAGAGAGGATGCGTGGATGGAAGACAGAGAGGGTGTTTGGATGGAAGTCAGAGAGGGTGCGTGGATGGAAGACAGAGAGGTGTTTGGATGGAAATCAGAGAGGGTGCATGAATGGAAGACAGAGAGGGTGTGTGGATGGAAGTCAGAGAGGGTGTGTGTATGAAAGACAGAGAAGGTGCATGGATGGAAGTCAGAGAGGGTGTGTGGATGGAAGTCAGAGAGGGTGTGTGGATGGAAGTCAGAGAGGGGGTGTGGATGGAAGTCAGAGAGGGTGCGTGGATGGTATACAGAGAGGGTGTGTGGATGGAAGTCAGAGAGGATGCGTGGATGGAAGACAGAGAGGGTGTTTGGATGGAAGTCAGAGAGGATGCGTGGATGGAAGACAGAGAGGTGTTTGGATGGAAATCAGAGAGGGTGCATGAATAGAAGACAGAGAGGGTGTTTGGATGGAAGTCAGAGAGGGTGCATGGTAGAAGACAGAGCGGGTGTTTGGATGGAAGTCAGAGAGGGTGCATGGTGGAAGACAGAGAGGGTGTGTGGATGGAAGACAGAGAGGGTGTGTGGATGGAAGACAAAGAGGGCATGTGGATGGTAGACAGAGAGGGCATGTCGATGGAAGTCAGAGCGGGTGCGTCGATGGAAGACAGAGAGAGTATGTGGATGGAAGACAGAGAGGGTGCGTGGATGGAAGACAGAGAGGGTGCGTGGATGGAAGACAGAGAGGGTGCGTGGATGGAAGACAAGAGGGTGAGAGGGTGTTTGGATGGAAGTCAGAGAGGGTGCGTGGATGGAAGACAGAGAGGGTGTTTGGATGGAAGTAGGAGAGGGTGCGTGGATGGAAGATAGAGAGGGTGTGTGGAGAAAAGTCAGAGAGGGTGCGTGGATGGAAGACAAAGAGGGTATGTGGAAGGAAGTCAGAGAGGGTGTTTGGATGGAAGTCAGAGAGGGTGCGTGGATGGAAGACTGAGAGGGTGCGTGGATGGAAGACAGAGGGGGTGTGTGGATGGAAGACAGAGAGGGTGCGTGGATGGAAGTCAGAGAAGGTGCATGGATGGAAGACAGAGAGGGTGTGTGGATGGAAGTCAGAGTAGGTGTGTGGATGGAAGTCAGAGAGGGGGTGTGGATGGAAGTCAGAGAGGATGTGTGGTTAGAAGACAGAGAGGGTGTGTGGATGGAAAACAGAGAGGGTGTTTGGATGGAAGTCAGAGAGGGTGCATGGTAGAAGACATAGCGGGTGTTTGGATGGAAGTCAGAGAGGGTGCATGGTGGAAGACAGAGAGGGTGTGTGGCTGGAAGACAGAGAGGGTGCCTGGATGGAAGTCAGAGAGGGTGTGTGGTGGAAGACAGAGAGTGTGTTTGGATGGAAGTAGGAGAGGGTGCGTGGATGGAAGACAGAGAGGGTGCGTGGATGGAAGTCAGAGAGGGTGCGTGGTGGAAGACAGAGAGTGTGTTTGGATGGAAGTAGGAGAGGGTGTGTGGATGGAAGACAGAGAGGGTGCGTGGAGGGAAGTCAGAGAGGGTGTTTGGATGGAAGTCAGAGAGGGTGCGTGGATGGAAGACTGAGAGGGTGTTTGGATGGAAATCAAAGAGGGTGCATGAATGGAAGACAGAGGGGGGTGTGGATGGAAGTCAGAGAGGGTGCGTGGATGGAAGACAAAGAGGGTGTGTGGATGGAAGTCAGAGAGGATGCGTGGATGGAAGACAGAGAGGGTGTGTGGATGGAAGTCAGAGAGGGTGCGTGGATGGAAGACAGAGAGGGTGTGTGGATGGAAGTCAGAGAGGATGCGTGGATGGAAGACAGAGAGGGTGCTTGGATGGAAGTCAGAGAGGGTGCGTGGATGGAAGACAGAGAGGTGTTTGGATGGAAATCAGAGAGGGTGCATGAATGGAAGACAGAGGGGGTGTGTGGATGGAAGACAGAGAGGGTGTGTGGATGGAAGTCAGAGAGGGTGCGTGGATGGAAGACAGAGAGGGTGTGTGGATGGAAGTCAGAGAGGATGCGTGGTGGAAGACAGAGAGTGTGTTTGGATGGAAGTAGGAGAGGGTGCGTGGATGGAAGACAGAGAGGGTGCGTGGAGGGAAGTCAGAGAGGGTGTTTGGATGGAAGTCAGAGAGGGTGCGTGGATGGAAGACTGAGAGGGTGCGTGGATGGAAGACAGAGGGGGTGTGTGGATGGAAGACAGAGAAGGTGTGTGGATAGAAGTCATAGAAGGTGCATGGATGGAAGACAGAGAGGGTGCGTGGATGGAAGTCAGAGAAGGTGCATGGATGGAAGACAGAGAGGGTGTGTGGATGGAAGTCAGAGAGGGTGTGTGGATGGAAGTCAGAGAGGGGGTGTGGATGGAAGTCAGAGAGGGTGCGTGGATGGAAGACAGAGAGGGTGCGTGGATGGAAGTCAGAGAGGATGCGTGGATGGAAGTCAGAGAGGATGCGTGGATGGAAGACAGAGAGGGTGTTTGGATGGAAGTCAGAGAGGGTGCGTGGATGGAAGACAGAGAGGTGTTTGGATGGAAATCAGAGAGGGTGCATGAATGGAAGACAGAGAGGGTGTTTGGATGGAAGTCAGAGAGGGTGCATGGTAGAAGACAGAGCGGGTGTTTGGATGGAAGTCAGAGAGGGTGCATGGTGGAAGACAGAGAGGGTGTGTGGATGGAAAACAGAGAGGGTGTGTGGATGGAAGATAAATAGGGCATGTGGATGGAAGACAGAGAGGGCATGTCGATGGAAGTCAGAGAGGGTGCGTGGATGGAAGACAGAGAGGTGTTTGGATGGAAATCAGAGAGGGTGCATGAATGGAAGACAGAGGGGGTGTGTGGATGGAAGACAGAGAGGGTGTGTGGATGGAAGTCAGAGAGGGTGCGTGGATGGAAGACAGAGAGGGTGTGTGGATGGAAGTCAGAGAGGATGCGTGGTGGAAGACAGAGAGTGTGTTTGGATGGAAGTAGGAGAGGGTGCGTGGATGGAAGACTGAGAGGGTGCGTGGATGGAAGACAGAGGGGGTGTGTGGATGGAAGACAGAGAAGGTGTGTGGATAGAAGTCAGAGAGGGTGTGTGGATGGAAGTCAGAGAAGGTGCATGGATGGAAGACAGAGAGGGTGCGTGGATTGAAGTCAGAGAAGGTGAATGGATGGAAGACAGAGAGGGTGTGTGGATGGAAGTCAGAGAGGGTGTGTGGATGGAAGTCAGAGAGGGGGTGTGGATGGAAGTCAGAGAGGGTGCGTGGATGGAAGACAGAGAGGGTGCGTGGATGGAAGTCAGAGAGGATGCGTGGATGGAAGTCAGAGAGGATGCGTGGATGGAAGACAGAGAGGGTGTTTGGATGGAAGTCAGAGAGGATGCGTGGATGGAAGACAGAGAGAGTATGTGGATGGAAGACAGAGACGGTGCGTGGATGGAAGACAGAGAGGGTGCGTGGATGGAAGATAGAGAGGGTGCGTGGATGGAAGACAGAGAGGGTGCATGGATGGAAGACAAAGAGGGTATGTGGATGGAAGTCAGAGAGGGTGTGTGGATGGAAGTCAGAGAGGGTGTGTGGATGGAAGTCAGAGAGGGTGCGTGGATGGAAGACAGAGAGGGTGTGTGGATGAAAGTCAGAGAGGATGCGTGGTGGAAGTCAGAGAGTGTGTTTGGATGGAAGTAGGAGAGGGTGCGTGGATGGAAGACAGAGAGGGTGCGTGGAGGGAAGTCAGAGAGGGTGTTTGGATGGAAGTCAGAGAGGGTGCGTGGATGGAAGACTGAGAGGGTGCGTGGATGGAAGACAGAGGGGGTGTGTGGATGGAAGACAGAGAAGGTGTGTGGATAGAAGTCAGAGAAGGTGCATGGATGGAAGACAGAGAGGGTGCGTGGATGGAAATCAGAGAAGGTGCATGGATGGAAGACAGAGAGGGTGTGTGGATGGAAGTCAGAGAGGGTGTGTGGATGGAAGTCAGAGAGGGGGTGTGGATGGAAGTCAGAGAGGGTGCGTGGATGGAAGACAGAGAGGGTGCGTGGATGGAAGTCAGAGAGGATGCGTGGATGGAAGTCAGAGAGGATGCGTGGATGGAAGACAGAGAGGGTGTTTGGATGGAAGTCAGAGAGGGTGCGTGGATGGAAGACAGAGAGGCGTTTGGATGGAAATCAGAGAGGGTGCATGAATGGAAGACAGAGAGGGTGTTTGGATGGAAGTCAGAGAGGGTGCATGGTAGAAGACAGAGCGGGTGTTTGGATGGAAGTCAGAGAGGGTGCATGGTGGAAGACAGAGAGGGTGTGTGGATGGAAGACAGAGAGGGTGTGTGGATGGAAGATAAATAGGGCATGTGGATGGAAGACAGAGAGGGCATGTCGATGGAAGTCAGAGAGGGTGCGTGGATGGAAGACAGAGAGGTGTTTGGATGGAAATCAGAGAGGGTGCATGAATGGAAGACAGAGGGGGTGTGTGGATGGAAGACAGAGAGGGTGTGTGGATGGAAGTCAGAGAGGGTGCGTGGATGGAAGACAGAGAGGGTGTGTGGATGGAAGTCAGAGAGGATGCGTGGTGGAAGACAGAGAGTGTGTTTGGATGGAAGTAGGAGAGGGTGCGTGGATGGAAGACAGAGAGGGTGCGTGGAGGGAAATCAGAGAGGGTGTTTGGATGGAAGTCAGAGAGGGTGCGTGGATGGAAGACTGAGAGGGTGCGTGGATGGAAGACAGAGGGGGTGTGTGGATGGAAGACAGAGAAGGTGTGTGGATTGAAGTCAAAGAGGGTGTGTGGATGGAAGTCAGAGAAGGTGCATGGATGGAAGACAGAGAAGGTGCGTGGATTGAAGTCAGAGAAGGTGCATGGATGGAAGACAGAGAGGGTGTGTGGATGGAAGTCAGAGAGGGTGTGTGGATGGAAGTCAGAGAGGGGGTGTGGATGGAAGTCAGAGAGGGTGCGTGGATGGAAGACAGAGAGGGTGCGTGGATGGAAGTCAGAGAGGATGCGTGGATGGAAGTCAGAGAGGATGCGTGGATGGAAGACAGAGAGGGTGTTTGGATGGAAGTCAGAGAGGATGCGTGGATGGAAGACAGAGAGAGTATGTGGATGGAAGACAGAGACGGTGCGTGGATGGAAGACAGAGAAGGTGCGTGGATGGAAGACAGAGAGGGTGCATGGATGGAAGACAAAGAGGGTGTGTGGATGGAAGTCAGAGAGGGTGCGTGGATGGAAGACAGAGAGGGTGCGTGGATGGAAGACAGAGAGGGTGTGTGGATGGAAGTCAGAGAGGATGCGTGGTGGAAGACAGAGAGTGTGTTTGGATGGAAGTAGGAGAGGGTGCGTGGATGGAAGACAGAGAGGGTGCGTGGAGGGAAGTCAGAGAGGGTGTTTGGATGGAAGTCAGAGAGGGTGCGTGGATGGAAGACTGAGAGGGTGCGTGGATGGAAGACAGAGGGGGGGTGTGGATGGAAGACAGAGAAGGTGTGTGGATAGAAGTCAGAGAAGGTGCATGGATGGAAGACAGAGAGGGTGCGTGGATGGAAGTCAGAGAAGGTGCATGGATGGAAGACAGAGAGGGTGTGTGGATGGAAGTCAGAGAGGATGTGTGGATGGAAGTCAGAGAGGGGGTGTGGATGGAAGTCAGAGAGGGTGCGTGGATGGAAGACAGAGAGGGTGCGTGGATGGAAGTCAGAGAGGATGCGTGGATGGAAGTCAGAGAGGATGCGTGGATGGAAGACAGAGAGGGTGTTTGGATGGAAGTCAGAGAGGGTGCGTGGATGGAAGACAGAGAGGTGTTTGGATGGAAATCAGAGAGGGTGCATGAATGGAAGACAGAGAGGGTGTTTGGATGGAAGTCAGAGAGGGTGCATGGTAGAAGACAGAGCGGGTGTTTGGATGGAAGTCAGAGAGGGTGCATGGTGGAAGACAGAGAGGGTGTGTGGATGGAAAACAGAGAGGGTGTGTGGATGGAAGATAAATAGGGCATGTGGATGGAAGACAGAGAGGGCATGTCGATGGAAGTCAGAGAGGGTGCGTGGATGGAAGACAGAGAGGTGTTTGGATGGAAATCAGAGAGGGTGCATGAATGGAAGACAGAGGGGGTGTGTGGATGGAAGACAGAGAGGGTGTGTGGATGGAAGTCAGAGAGGGTGCGTGGATGGAAGACAGAGAGGGTGTGTGGATGGAAGTCAGAGAGGATGCGTGGTGGAAGACAGAGAGAGTATGTGGATGGAAGACAGAGACGGTGCGTGGATGGAAGACAGAGAAGGTGCGTGGATGGAAGACAGAGAGGGTGTTTGGATGGAAGTCAGAGAGGATGCGTGGATGGAAGACAGAGAGAGTATGTGGATGGAAGACAGAGACGGTGCGTGGATGGAAGACAGAGAAGGTGCGTGGATGGAAGACAGAGAGGGTGCATGGATGGAAGACAAAGAGGGTGTGTGGATGGAAGTCAGAGAGGGTGCGTGGATGGAAGACAGAGAGGGTGCGTGGATGGAAGACAGAGAGGGTGTGTGGATGGAAGTCAGAGAGGATGCGTGGTGGAAGACAGAGAGTGTGTTTGGATGGAAGTAGGAGAGGGTGCGTGGATGGAAGACAGAGAGGGTGCGTGGAGGGAAGTCAGAGAGGGTGTTTGGATGGAAGTCAGAGAGGGTGCGTGGATGGAAGACTGAGAGGGTGCGTGGATGGAAGACAGAGGGGGGGTGTGGATGGAAGACAGAGAAGGTGTGTGGATAGAAGTCAGAGAAGGTGCATGGATGGAAGACAGAGAGGGTGCGTGGATGGAAGTCAGAGAAGGTGCATGGATGGAAGACAGAGAGGGTGTGTGGATGGAAGTCAGAGAGGGTGTGTGGATGGAAGTCAGAGAGGGGGTGTGGATGGAAGTCAGAGAGGGTGCGTGGATGGAAGACAGAGAGGGTGCGTGGATGGAAGTCAGAGAGGATGCGTGGATGGAAGTCAGAGAGGATGCGTGGATGGAAGACAGAGAGGGTGTTTGGATGGAAGTCAGAGAGGGTGCGTGGATGGAAGACAGAGAGGTGTTTGGATGGAAATCAGAGAGGGTGCATGAATGGAAGACAGAGAGGGTGTTTGGATGGAAGTCAGAGAGGGTGCATGGTAGAAGACAGAGCGGGTGTTTGGATGGAAGTCAGAGAGGGTGCATGGTGGAAGACAGAGAGGGTGTGTGGATGGAAAACAGAGAGGGTGTGTGGATGGAAGATAAATAGGGCATGTGGATGGAAGACAGAGATGGCATGTCGATGGAAGTCAGAGAGGGTGCGTGGATGGAAGACAGAGAGGTGTTTGGATGGAAATCAGAGAGGTTGCATGAATGGAAGACAGAGGGGGTGTGTGGATGGAAGACAGAGAGGGTGTGTGGATGGAAGTCAGAGAGGGTGCGTGGATGGAAGACAGAGAGGGTGTGTGGATGGAAGTCAGAGAGGATGCGTGGTGGAAGACAGAGAGTGTGTTTGGATGGAAGTAGGAGAGGGTGCGTGGATGGAAGACTGAGAGGGTGCGTGGATGGAAGACAGAGGGGGTGTGTGGATGGAAGACAGAGAAGGTGTGTGGATAGAAGTCAGAGAGGGTGTGTGGATGGAAGTCAGAGAAGGTGCATGGATGGAAGACAGAGAGGGTGCGTGGATTGAAGTCAGAGAAGGTGAATGGATGGAAGACAGAGAGGGTGTGTGGATGGAAGTCAGAGAGGGTGTGTGGATGGAAGTCAGAGAGGGGGTGTGGATGGAAGTCAGAGAGGGTGCGTGGATGGAAGACAGAGAGGGTGCGTGGATGGAAGTCAGAGAGGATGCGTGGATGGAAGTCAGAGAGGATGCGTGGATGGAAGACAGAGAGGGTGTTTGGATGGAAGTCAGAGAGGATGCGTGGATGGAAGACAGAGAGAGTATGTGGATGGAAGACAGAGACGGTGCGTGGATGGAAGACAGAGAGGGTGCGTGGATGGAAGATAGAGAGGGTGCGTGGATGGAAGACAGAGAAGGTGCATGGATGGAAGACAAAGAGGGTATGTGGATGGAAGTCAGAGAGGGTGTGTGGATGGAAGTCAGAGAGGGTGTGTGGATGGAAGTCAGAGAGGGTGCGTGGATGGAAGACAGAGAGGGTGTGTGGATGAAAGTCAGAGAGGATGCGTGGTGGAAGTCAGAGAGTGTGTTTGGATGGAAGTAGGAGAGGGTGCGTGGATGGAAGACAGAGAGGGTGCGTGGAGGGAAGTCAGAGAGGGTGTTTGGATGGAAGTCAGAGAGGGTGCGTGGATGGAAGACTGAGAGGGTGCGTGGATGGAAGACAGAGGGGGTGTGTGGATGGAAGACAGAGAAGGTGTGTGGATAGAAGTCAGAGAAGGTGCATGGATGGAAGACAGAGAGGGTGCGTGGATGGAAATCAGAGAAGGTGCATGGATGGAAGACAGAGAGGGTGTGTGGATGGAAGTCAGAGAGGGTGTGTGGATGGAAGTCAGAGAGGGGGTGTGGATGGAAGTCAGAGAGGGGGTGTGGATGGAAGTCAGAGAGGGTGCGTGGATGGAAGACAGAGAGGGTGCGTGGATGGAAGTCAGAGAGGATGCGTGGATGGAAGTCAGAGAGGATGCGTGGATGGAAGACAGAGAGGGTGTTTGGATGGAAGTCAGAGAGGGTGCGTGGATGGAAGACAGAGAGGCGTTTGGATGGAAATCAGAGAGGGTGCGTGAATGGAAGACAGAGAGGGTGTTTGGATGGAAGTCAGAGAGGGTGCATGGTAGAAGACAGAGCGGGTGTTTGGATGGAAGTCAGAGAGGGTGCATGGTGGAAGACAGAGAGGGTGTGTGGATGGAAGACAGAGAGGGTGTGTGGATGGAAGATAAATAGGGCATGTGGATGGAAGACAGAGAGGGCATGTCGATGGTAGTCAGAGAGGGTGCGTGGATGGAAGACAGAGAGGTGTTTGGATGGAAATCAGAGAGGGTGCATGAATGGAAGACAGAGGGGGTGTGTGGATGGAAGACAGAGAGGGTGTGTGGATGGAAGTCAGAGAGGGTGCGTGGATGGAAGACAGAGAGGGTGTGTGGATGGAAGTCAGAGAGGATGCGTGGTGGAAGACAGAGAGTGTGTTTGGATGGAAGTAGGAGAGGGTGCGTGGATGGAAGACAGAGAGGGTGCGTGGAGGGAAATCAGAGAGGGTGTTTGGATGGAAGTCAGAGAGGGTGCGTGGATGGAAGACTGAGAGGGTGCGTGGATGGAAGACAGAGGGGGTGTGTGGATGGAAGACAGAGAAGGTGTGTGGATAGAAGTCAAAGAGGGTGTGTGGATGGAAGTCAGAGAAGGTGCATGGATGGAAGACAGAGAAGGTGCGTGGATTGAAGTCAGAGAAGGTGCATGGATGGAAGACAGAGAGGGTGTGTGGATGGAAGTCAGAGAGGGTGTGTGGATGGAAGTCAGAGAGGGGGTGTGGATGGAAGTCAGAGAGGGTGCGTGGATGGAAGACAGAGAGGGTGCGTGGATGGAAGTCAGAGAGGATGCGTGGATGGAAGTCAGAGAGGATGCGTGGATGGAAGACAGAGAGGGTGTTTGGATGGAAGTCAGAGAGGATGCGTGGATGGAAGACAGAGAGAGTATGTGGATGGAAGACAGAGACGGTGCGTGGATGGAAGACAGAGAAGGTGCGTGGATGGAAGACAGAGAGGGTGCATGGATGGAAGACAAAGAGGGTGTGTGGATGGAAGTCAGAGAGGGTGCGTGGATGGAAGACAGAGAGGGTGCGTGGATGGAAGACAGAGAGGGTGTGTGGATGGAAGTCAGAGAGGATGCGTGGTGGAAGACAGAGAGTGTGTTTGGATGGAAGTAGGAGAGGGTGCGTGGATGGAAGACAGAGAGGGTGCGTGGAGGGAAGTCAGAGAGGGTGTTTGGATGGAAGTCAGAGAGGGTGCGTGGATGGAAGACTGAGAGGGTGCGTGGATGGAAGACAGAGGGGGGGTGTGGATGGAAGACAGAGAAGGTGTGTGGATAGAAGTCAGAGAAGGTGCATGGATGGAAGACAGAGAGGGTGCGTGGATGGAAGTCAGAGAAGGTGCATGGATGGAAGACAGAGAGGGTGTGTGGATGGAAGTCAGAGAGGGTGTGTGGATGGAAGTCAGAGAGGGGGTGTGGATGGAAGTCAGAGAGGGTGCGTGGATGGAAGACAGAGAGGGTGCGTGGATGGAAGTCAGAGAGGATGCGTGGATGGAAGTCAGAGAGGATGCGTGGATGGAAGACAGAGAGGGTGTTTGGATGGAAGTCAGAGAGGGTGCGTGGATGGAAGACAGAGAGGTGTTTGGATGGAAATCAGAGAGGGTGCATGAATGGAAGACAGAGAGGGTGTTTGGATGGAAGTCAGAGAGGGTGCATGGTAGAAGACAGAGCGGGTGTTTGGATGGAAGTCAGAGAGGGTGCATGGTGGAAGACAGAGAGGGTGTGTGGATGGAAGACAGAGAGGGTGTGTGGATGGAAGATAAATAGGGCATGTGGATGGAAGACAGAGAGGGCATGTCGATGGAAGTCAGAGAGGGTGCGTGGATGGAAGACAGAGAGGTGTTTGGATGGAAATCAGAGAGGGTGCATGAATGGAAGACAGAGGGGGTGCATGAATGGAAGACAGAGAGGGTGTGTGGATGGAAGACAGAGAGGGTGTGTGGATGGAAGTCAGAGAGGGTGCGTGGATGGAAGACAGAGATGGTGTGTGGATGGAAGTCAGAGAGGATGCGTGGTGGAAGACAGAGAGTGTGTTTGGATGGAAGTAGGAGAGGGTGCGTGGATGGAAGACAGAGAGGGTGCGTGGAGGGAAATCAGAGAGGGTGTTTGGATGGAAGTCAGAGAGGGTGCGTGGATGGAAGACTGAGAGGGTGCGTGGATGGAAGACAGAGGGGGTGTGTGGATGGAAGACAGAGAAGGTGTGTGGATAGAAGTCAGAGAGGGTGTGTGGATGGAAGTCAGAGAAGGTGCATGGATGGAAGACAGAGAGGGTGCGTGGATTGAAGTCAGAGAAGGTGCATGGATGGAAGACAGAGAGGGTGTGTGGATGGAAGTCAGAGAGGGTGTGTGGATGGAAGTCAGAGAGGGGGTGTGGATGGAAGTCAGAGAGGGTGCGTGGATGGAAGTCAGAGAGGGTGCGTGGATGGAAGACAGAGAGGGTGCGTGGATGGAAGTCAGAGAGGATGCGTGGATGGAAGTCAGAGAGGATGCGTGGATGGAAGACAGAGAGGGTGTTTGGATGGAAGTCAGAGAGGATGCGTGGATGGAAGACAGAGAGAGTATGTGGATGGAAGACAGAGACGGTGCGTGGATGGAAGACAGAGAGGGTGCGTGGATGGAAGACAGAGAGGGTGCATGGATGGAAGACAGAGAGGGTGCATGGATGGAAGACAAAGAGGGTATGTGGATGGAAGTCAGAGAGGGTGTTTGGATGAAAGTCAGAGAGGGTGCGTGGATGGAAGACAGAGAGGGTGCGTGGATGGAAGACAGAGAGGGTGCGTGGATGGAAGACAGAGGGGCTGTGTGGATGGAAGTCAGAGAGGGTGTGTGGATGGAAGTCAGAGATGGTGTGTGGAAGGTAAACAGAGAGGGTGTGTGGATGGAAGTCAGAGAGGTTGTGTGGATGGAAGACAGAGAGGGTATGTGGATGGAAGACTAAGTGGGGGTGTGGATGGAAGTAAGAGAGGGTGTGTGGATGGAAGACAGAGAGGGTATGTGGATGGAAGACAGAGGGGGTATGTGGATGGAAGACAGAGGGGGAGTGTGGATGGAAGTCAGCGAGGGTGTGTGGTTAGAAGACAGAGAGGGTGTGTGGATGGAAAACAGAGAGGGTGTTTGGATGGAAAACAGAGAGGGTGTTTGGGTGGAAATCAGAGAGGATGCATGCAGGGCCGTTTCTTGGGGCAGGCGAGCAGTGCAACCGCACTGGGCGCCCGCCGTGGCACTAACTGTGGCTCCCTGCTTCCCCCTCCTATTTCTCCCCAAGTAATCCGCTCGGGGGGCGGAGTTTCACGGAATGACGCGGTTGCGTCGTTACGTTACGACACAACCCCATCACTCCGCGAAACTCCCCCCCCCCCCGAGCGGGTACAGAGGGGGATCCAAGTTAGGAAGAGGGAAAGGCCGGCACGAGGAGCGACTGGTGAGGCGGGCCGGAGAGCGGTAATCGCCTCTGTAAGTATTCTCTCTCTCAATGTGTAAAATGGGGACACCTGCCGTAATGTGTGAAATGGGGACTTTTGCCTGCTATAGTGTGGGGATTTAATGTATCATGGGCATTGCTGTGTGTGGCATAATATGGTGCAGGGGGCATTACTGTGTGGGGCTTAAAATGGTAGAATTTCTTTTTCCTGTGGTGGTCGTGATCTGTTGGAGCATGGTCAAAAACTGGATTGCGAGGTAGTCTTTTCAGACGAGGCCATGCCCATTTAAATGAGGCCACACCCATTTAGATGAGACCACGCCCCCTTGCTGGGTGCGCGCGCAAGTTTTTTTTATTTTTATCTAGGTGTGGGGGGGGGGGGGGCGCGCATTTTTTTATGTCATGGGGGGGCGCATTTTTAAATCTCGCACTGGGAGCCAAATTGGCTAGAAATAGCCCTGGATGCATGGTAGAAAACAGAGAGGGTGTTTGGATGGAAGTCAGAGAGGGTGAGTGGTGGAAGACAGAGAGGGTGTGTGGATGGAAGACAGAGAGGATGTTTGAATGGAAGTCAGAAAGGGTGTATGATGGAAGACAGAGAGGGTGCGTGGAGAGAAGTCAGAGAGGGTGCGTGGATGGAAGACAAAGAGGGTGCGTGGATGGAAGACTGAGAGGGTGCGTGGATGGAAGACAAAGAGAGTGCGTGGATGGAAGACTGAGAGGGTGTTTGGATGGAAGTCAGAGAGGGTGTTTGGATGGAAGTCAGAGAGGGTGCGTGGATGGAAGACAGAGGGGGTGTGTGGATGGAAGACAGAGAAGGTGTCTGGATGGAAGTCAGAGGGGGTGTGTGGATGGAAGACAGAGAAGGTGTGTGGATGGAAGTCAGAGAGGGCGCGTGGATGGAAGACAGAGAGGGTGTGTGGATGGAAGATAGAGAGGGTATGTGGATGGAAGACAGAGAGGGTATGTGGATGGAAGACAGAGAGGGTATGTGGATGGAAGTCAGCGAGGGTGTGTGGTTAGAAGACAGAGAAGGTGTGTGGATGGAAAACAGAGAGGGTGTTTGGATGGAAAACAGAGAGGGTGTTTGGATGGAAGTCAGAGAGGGTGCATGGTAGAAAATAAGAATTTACTCACCGGTAATTCTATTTCTCGTAGTCCGTAGTGGATGCTGGGACTCCGTAAGGACCATGGGGAATAGCGGTTCCGCAGGAGACTGGGCACAACTATAAAGAAAGCTTTAGGTCTAACTGGTGTGCACTGGCTCCTCCCACTATGACCCTCCTCCAGACTTCAGTTAGGATACTGTGCCCGGAAGAGCTGACACAAGAAGGAAGGATTTTGAATCCCGGGTAAGACTCATACCAGCCACACCAATCACACCGTATAACTCGTGATACAATACCCAGTTAACAGTATGATAACAACTGAGCCTCTCAACAGATGGCTCAACAATAACCCTTTAGTTAAGCAATAACTATATACAAGTATTGCAGACAATCCGCACTTGGGATGGGCGCCCAGCATCCACTACGGACTACGAGAAATAGAATTACCGGTGAGTAAATTCTTATTTTCTCTAACGTCCTAAGTGGATGCTGGGACTCCGTAAGGACCATGGGGATTATACCAAAGCTCCCAAACGGGCGGGAAAGTGCGGATGACTCTGCAGCACCGAATGGGCAAACTCTAGGTCCTCCTCAGCCAGGGTGTCAAACTTGTAGAATTTAGCAAACGTGTTTGACCCCGACCAAGTAGCTGCTCGGCAAAGTTGAAGAGCCGAGACCCCTCGGGCAGCCGCCCAAGAAGAGCCCACCTTCCTCGTGGAATGGGCTTTCACTGATATAGGATGCGGCAGTCCAGCCGCAGAATGTGCAAGCTGAATCGTACTACAGATCCAGCGAGCAATAGTCTGCTTTGAAGCAGGTGCACCCAACTTGTTGGGCGCATACAGGATAAATAGCGAGTCAGTCTTTCTGACTCCAGCTGTCCTGGAAACATATATTTTCAGGGCCCTCACTACGTCCAACAACTTGGAAGCCTCCAAGTCTTTAGTAGCCGCAGGCACCACGATAGGTTGGTTCAGATGAAACGCTGATACCACTTTAGGGAGAAACTGGGGACGAGTCCTCAATTCTGCCCTATCCATATGGAAAATCAGATAAGGGCTTTTACATGACAAAGCCGCCAATTCTGATACACGCCTGGCCGAAGCCAAGGCCAACAACATAACCACTTTCCACGTGAGATATTTCAAATCCACGGTTTTAAGTGGCTCAAACCAATGTGACTTTAGGAAATCCAACACCACGTTGAGATCCCAAGGTGCCACTGGAGGCACAAAAGGGGGCTGAATATGCAGCACTCCCTTAACAAAAGTTTGAACTTCAGGTAGTGAAGCCAGTTCTTTCTGGAAGAAAATCGATAGAGCCGAAATCTGGACCTTAATTGAACCCAATTTTAGGCCCATAGTCACCCCTGACTGTAGAAAGTGCAGGAAACGCCCAGCTGAAATTCTTCCGTTGGGGCCTTCCTGGCCTCACACCACGCAACATATTTTCGCCATATGCGGTGATAATGGTTTGCGGTTACTTCTTTCCTAGCTTTAATCAGCGTAGGAATGACTTCCTCCGAAATGCCCTTTTCCTTCAGGATCCGGTGTTCAACCGCCATGCCGTCAAACGCAGCCGCGGTAAGTCTTGGAACAGACAGGGCCCCTGCTGCAGCAGGTCTTGTCTGAGCGGTAGAGGCCATGGGTCCTCTGAGATCATTTCTTGAAGTTCCGGGTACCAAGCTCTTCTTGGCCAATCCGGAACAATGAGTATAGTTCTTACTCCTCTTCTCCTTATTATCCTCAGTACCTTTGGTATGAGAGGAAGAGGAGGGAACACATAAACCCACCGGTACACCCACGGTGTCACTAGAGCGTCCACAGCTATCGCCTGCGGGTCTCTTGACCTGGCGCAATACTTTTCTAGCTTTTTGTTTAGGCGGGACGCCATCATGTCCACCTGTGGCCTTTCCCAACGGTTTACAATCAGTTGGAAGACTTCTGGATGAAGTCCCCACTCTCCCGGGTGGAGGTCGTGCCTGCTGAGGAAGTCTGCTTCCCAGTTGTCCACTCCCGGAATGAACACTGCTGACAGTGCTAATACGTGATTTTCCGCCCATCGGAGAATCCTTGTGGCTTCTGCCATCGCCGTCCTGCTTCTCGTGCCGCCCTGTCGGTTTACATGGGCGACCGCCGTGATGTTGTCTGACTGGATCAGTACCGGCTGGTTTTGAAGCAGGGGTTTTGCCTGACTTAGGGCATTGTAAATGGCCCTTAGTTCCAGAATATTTATGTGCAGGGAAGTCTCCTGACTTGACCATAGTCCTTGGAAGTTTCTTCCCTGTGTGACTGCTCCCCAGCCTCGAAGGCTGGCATCCGTGGTCACCAGGACCCAGTCCTGTATGCCGAATCTGCGGCCCTCTTGAAGATGAGCACTCTGCAGCCACCACAGCAGAGACACCCTTGTCCTTGGAGACAGGGTTATCAGACGATGCATCTGAAGATGCGATCCGGACTACTTGTCCAACAGGTCCCACTGAAAGGTTCTTGCATGAAACCTGCCGAATGGAATCGCTTCGTAGGAAGCTACCATTTTTCCCAGGATCCGCGTGCAGTGATGCACCGACACCTGTTTTGGTTTTAGGAGGCCTCTGACTAGAGATGACAGCTCCTTGGCCTTCTCCTCTGGGAGAAACACTTTTCTCTGTTCTGTGTCCAGAACCATCTCCAGGAACAGTAGACGTGTCGAAGGGACCAGCTGTGACTTTGGAATATTTAGAATCCAGCCGTGCTGTTGTAGCACTTCCCGAGATAGTGCTACCCCGACCAACAACTGCTCTCTGGACCTCGCCTTTATCAGGAGATCGTCCAAGTACGGGATAATTAAAACTCCCTTCTTTCGAAGGAGTATCATCATTTCGGCCATTACCTTGGTAAAGACCCTCGGAGCCGTGGATAGACCGAACGGCAATGTCTGGAATTGGTAATGACAATCCTGTACCACAAATCTGAGGTACTCCTGGTGAGGATGGTAAATGGGGACATGCAGGTAAGCATCCTTAATGTCCAGTGATACCATGTAATCTCCCTCGTCCAGGCTTGCAATAACCGCCCTGAGCGATTCCATCTTGAACTTGAATTTTTTTATATATGTGTTCAAGGATTTCAAATTTAAAATGGGTCTCACCGAACCGTCCGGTTTCGGTACCACAAACATTGTGGAATAGTAACCCCTTCCTTGTTGAAGTAGGGGCACCTTTACTATCACTTGTTGTGAATACAGCTTGTGAATTGCCTGTAACACTGCCTCACTGCCTGAGGGAGTGGTTGGCAAGGCAGATTTGAGGAAAACGGCGGGGGGGAGACGTCTCGAAATCCAGCTTGTTCCCCTGAGATACTACTTGAAGGATCCAGGGATCCACCAGTGATCGAGCCCACTGATTGCTGAAATATTTGAGACGGGCCCCCACCGTACCTGGCTCCGCCTGTGAAGCCCCAGCGTCATGCTGTGGACTTAGAGGAAGCGGGGGAGGACTTTTGCTCCTGGGAACTGGCTGTATGCTGCAGCTTCTTTCCCCTACCTCTGCCTCTGGGCAGAAAGGACGCGCCTTTAACCCGCTTGCCCCTATTGGACCAAAAGGACTGTACCTGATAATACGGTGCTTTCTTTGGTTGTGAGGGAACATGGGGTAAAAATGTAGACTTCCCAGCTGTTGCTGTGGAAACGAGGTCCGAGAGACCATCCCCGAACAACTCCTCACCCTCTCACCCTTATAAGGCAGAACTTCCATGTGTCGTTTGGAATCTGCATCTCCTGTCCACTCCCGAGTCCATAACCCTCTCCTGGCAGAAATGGACATTGCACTAATTTTGGATGCCAGCCGGCAAATATCCCTCTGTGCATCCCTCATGTATAAAAGTGCGTCTTTTATATGCTCTACGTTTAGCAATATAGTGTCCCTGTCTAGGGTATCTATATTTTGTGACAGGGAATCTGACCACGCAGCAGCAGTACTGCACATCCAGGCTGAAGCAATAGCCGGTCTCAGTATAACACCTGTGTGTGTATATATAGATTTCAGGATAGCCTCCTGCTTTCTATCAGCAGATTCCTTCAGGGCGGCCGGAGACGGAGACGGTAGTGCCACCTTCTTTGACAAGCGTGTGAGCGCTTTATCCACCCTAGGGGATGTTTCCCAGCGTGACCTATCCTCTGGCGGGAAAGGGTACGCCATCAGTAACCTCTTAGAAATTACCAGCTTTTTATCAGGGGAAGCCCACGCTTCTTCACACACTTCATTTAACTCTTCAGATGAAGGAAAAGCTACTGGTAGTTTTTTCTCTCCAAACATAATACCCTTTTTTGTGGTACCGGGGGTAACATCAGAAATGTGCAACACATTTTTCATTGCCTCAATCATGTAACGTGTGGCCCTACTGGAAGTTACATTAGTCTCATCGTCGTCGACACTGGAGTCAGTATCCGTGTCGACATCTGTGTCTGTCATCTGAGATAGCGGGCGTTTCAGAGCCCCTGATGACTTTTGAGACGCCTGGGCAGGCACAGGCTGAGAAGCCGGCTGTCCCACATTAGGTATGTCGTCAAACCTTTTATGCAAGGAGTCGACACTGTCGCGTAATTCCTTCCACAGCACCATCCACTCAGGTGTCGACCCCGCAGGGGGTGACATCACGTTTACAGGCATTTGCTCCGCCTCCACATAAGCCTCCTCATCAAACATGTCGACACAGTCGTACCGACACACCGCAAACACACAGGGAATGCTCTGACAGAGGACAGGACCCCACAAAGCCCTTTGGGGAGACAGAGAGAGAGTATGCCAGCACACACCAGAGTGCTATATAACACAGGGATCCCACTATAAATGAGTGTTTTCCCTTATAGCTGCTTTTTTATATATCATATATATATATCTATACTGCGCCTAAATTTAGTGCCCCCCCTCTCTTTTTTACCCTTCTGAAGTGTTCAGTCTGCAGGGGAGAGCCAGGGAGCTTCCTTCCAGCGGAGCTGTAAGGGAAAAATGGCGCCAGTGTGCTGAGGGAGATGGCCCCGCCCCTTTATCGGCGGACTTTCTCCCGCTTTTTCTGTAATACTGGCAGGGGTAATTTTACATCTATATAGCCTCTAGGACTATATATGATGTATATTTGCCAGCCAAGGTGTCATATATTGCCCTCAGGGCGCCCCCCCCCAGCGCCCTGCACCCATCAGTGACCGGAGTGTGAGGTGTACTTGAGGAGCAATGGCGCACAGCTGCAGTGCTGTGCGCTACCTTGGTGAAGACCGAAGTCTTCTGCCGCCGATTTTCCGGACCTCTTCGTTGCTTCTAGCTCTGTAAGGGGGACGGCGGCGCGGCTCCGGGAACGAACACCAAGGTCGGGTCCTGCGGTCGATCCCTCTGGAGCTAATGGTGTCCAGTAGCCTAAGAAGCCCAAACTACCACCTGTTAGGTAGGTTCGCTTCTTCTCCCCTTAGTCCCTCGCTGCAGTGAGTCTGTTGCCAGCAGATCTCACTGTAAAATAAAAAACCTAAATATACTTTCTTTCTAGGAGCTCAGGAGAGCCCCTAGTGTGCATCCAGCTCAGCCGGGCACAAGATTCTAACTGAAGTCTGGAGGAGGGTCATAGTGGGAGGAGCCAGTGCACACCAGTTAGACCTAAATCTTTCTTTATAGTTGTGCCCAGTCTCCTGCGGAGCCGCTATTCCCCATGGTCCTTACGGAGTCCCAGCATCCACTTAGGACGTTAGAGAAAACAGAGAGGGTGTTTGGATGGAAGTCAGAGAGGGTGAATGGTGGAAGACAGAGAGGTTGTGTGGATGGTAGACAGAGAGAGTGTTTGAATGGAAGTCAGAAAGGGTGCATGGTAGAAGACAGAGAGGGTGCGTGGATGGAAGTCAGAGAGGGTGTGTGGATGGAAGACAGAGAGGGTATATGGATGGAAGTCAGAGAGGGTATATGAATGGAAGACAGAGGGGGTGCATGGATGGAAGAGTGCATATAGGAATGAGGTCTGAGTGAAGTAGGGGGAATTGTCTACTTTTAAATACAGTACTGTGCAAAAGTTTTAGGCAGGTGTGGAAAAAATGCTGCAAAGTAAGAATGCTTTCAAAAATAGAAGTATTAATAGTTTATTTTTATCAATTAACAAAGGCCCTCATTCCGAGTTGATCGCTCGCTAGCTACGGGGGAGTGTATTTTTGCTTTTTTAAGTGTGCGATCGCATGTGCAGTCGAGCGGTACAAAAACATTTTGTGCAAAACAAGACCAGCCCTGAAGTTACTTATCCTGTGCAATGATCCTAGCGACGGAGGTCCCGGAATTGACGTCAGATACCTGCCCTGCAAACGCCTGGTCACGCCTGCGTTTTTCCTACCACTCCCAGAAAACGGTCAGTTGACACCCATAATTGCCCTCTTCCTGTCAATCTCCTTGCGACCGACTGTGCGAATGGATTCGTTGCTAGAAGTACTGCACAGCAACGATGCTGTTTGTACCCGTACGACACGCGTGCGCATTGCGGTGCATACGTATGCGTAGTTTTTCCATTTTTTTACCTGATTGCTGCGCTGCGAAAATCGGCAACGAGCGATCAACTCGGAATGACCCCCAAAATGCAAAGTGTATAAACAGAAGATAAATCTAAATCAATGGTAACACGTGCAGAGGGATTTAGATTTGGAAGTGTTATATTGTTTCTCTGCAGGGTAAATACTGGCTGCATTTGCATACAGGCCCTCATTCAGGTTGCATCACAAATAAAATGCGATTGCATAATGCCGATTTTACATCCAATGCACATGCGTAGAGCCCAATCTGCACGTGCGCGGGCAGGCCAATGTGATCGCGGAGCGCGGTTGTGGGGGCAAGTCGGTTAAAATGGGGTCGGGATGGCGGTTTTCAGTGCAGCTGCGTCACACGCAGCCACTCCGAAAAATAAAATGGTGGCGGCGCCTGCCTTCGCAGCTAGGCTGTGCAGGCATGGGTCATTTATAGTTTCATGTGATCGCAATCTAATTGCTATGCTTCGCAATTAGATTGCAATCATGTCAGGGCAGACTATCTCATGCTGGGTGTCTTTGCCCTGCGTTGGGCACCCCCCACCTGAGATTTTTTTAGTCACATGCAGAGTTCAGCAGTGGGAGCATGCACAATGGCATTGTTTCCCTTTTAAAAAACAAGATGGCCACTGTGAGCCAATTGCAGCTCGCCGCATTATTCCCGCCCTCTAGTACCAGCAGGAGTCAGTCCCACGGCAGAGGATGAGCGAAGAAGAGCTCCTGAAGATAGAAGACGCCAAGAAAGTCGTGGATGGCCGGTGGCCATGCAAGAGCTTAAAGGGTGCCGCCCCCCAGGTGAAGGCGCTTGCTAATAAACACCTATAACATTACGTGTTGTGTCTTTATTTTAATAAAAAATTTTTACAGGTCGACTACAGGTGCCAGCGGGCCCTATACAACCGGGCATGCTGGCACTTGTGGTTCTCCAAGTGGCAGTATGCCGCTCGCCGCATTATTCCCGCCCTCTAGTACCAGCAGGAGTCAGTCCCACGGCAGAGGATGAGCGAAGAAGAGCTCCTGAAGATAGAAGACGCCAAGAAAGTCGTGGATGGCCGGTGGCCATGCAAGAGCTTAAAGGGTGCCGCCCCCCAGGTGAAGGCGCTTGCTAATAAACACCTATAACATTACGTGTTGTGTCTTTATTTTAATAAAAAAATTTTACAGGTCGACTACAGGTGCCAGCGGGCCCTATACAACCGGGCATGCTGGCACTTGTGGTTCTCCAAGTGGCAGTATGCCGGGGCTGGCCTGCTGGGAACTGTAGCCCTCCTCTAAAGAACAATATTACAATACCATGGTTGTTGCTTGGGAGAGGGACCCCACTTTCCAAGGAATACCAGCCCAGTTTTGGGGCTGGTTCTTGTGATGGCAGGGGGACCCTACACTGAGTGTCCTCCTGGAGTCTCCCCCAAAAAATAATAATCAGCCAAGAACTTCTAAGCCTGATTTCGCAATGGAAATTAGGAGTAAAAACCAGCATGGGGTTCCCCTTATTTTCCACAAAAACATCACCAGGCTGAAACAGCCATAGGGATAATGCTATAGGGGTGTGGTATAAAAGATAGAAAGTGTCTAGTTAGACATTCAATAAATAGACACCATATGTTAGACGGACATTAGGTCAACAGGGTCAAAAGGTCAACAGGGTCAAAAGGTCGACATGGAAAAGGTAAACAGTACAAAAGTTCGACAGGGTCAAAAGGTCGACAGGGTCAAAAAGTCAACATGAAAATGGTTGACATAAAAAAGGTAGACACCATATTTTTTGCATTTTTGTGGCTTGTGTGGATAGTTTTGTCATCTGGGACCCCCAATTGTAGAAAGGCATACCCTCGCGGGGCACGCTTCGGGTTTCGGTGGCTCGCTGCGTTCGCCACAAGGTTTATATCCAGCTCTATGCCGACATGGATAGAGAAGGTATGAAATAGTCCAAAAACATGTTAATTTAAAAAAAAAAAAACATTTGTCTACCTTTTTTATGTCGACCATTTTCATGTCGACCTTTTGACCCTGACGACCTTTTGACAGTGTCGACCTTCTGTACTGTCTACCTTTTTTCATGTCTACCTTTTGACCCTATCGACCTTTTGACCCTGTCGACCTAATGTCTGTCTAACATATGGTGTCTCTCTATTGACTGTCTAACTAGACACTGTCTATCAACCGAATACCAGAGAAAACAACAAACCGAAAAACAAATG
Source organism: Pseudophryne corroboree (assembly GCF_028390025.1). Taxonomy (NCBI): domain Eukaryota; kingdom Metazoa; phylum Chordata; class Amphibia; order Anura; family Myobatrachidae; genus Pseudophryne; species Pseudophryne corroboree. The sequence continues at coordinate 516,921,956 of NC_086444.1, read as the reverse complement.
CAAAAAACTCTTCAGGAGTTTCCCTAAGCGTGACCGGCTCCTCTAGGCATTTTCTAAACTGAGTCTGGTAGGGTGGGCATAGAGGGAGGAGCCAGCCCACACTATCAAATGCTTAAAGTGCCCATGACTCCTAGTGGAACAGTCTATACCCCATGGTACTAATGTGGATCCCAGTATCCTCTAGGACGTAAGAGAAAGAGTGTTAATCATGGTAAGTTTACCATAACACTCCTTTTCTGCAGCAGGTTACATTGGTTTCCACATGGAAAACATCGGAGATGTCCTAAAGCAGTTCCTCAAGAGAGGTGACGCACCTTAGCGGATATGAGAATCCAGCGTCCAAAGGAAGCATCCTGGGAGGCGAAAGTATCAAAGGCATAGAACCTAAGAAACGTGTTCACTGAGGACCACGTAGCCGCCTTGCACAATAGTTGAGTGGGCCACCCAAGAAGGTCCAACAGACCGAGTAGATTAGGCTGTAATAGCAGCAGGAGCTGGGAGTCCAGCCTGCAGCCTGCGCATAAACTTGTGCAATCCACCATTCTAATCCATCTGGCCAAGGTTTGCTTATTCGCAGGACAGCCACGTTTGTGGAAACCGAACAGGACGAAAAGGAACATCTGACCTCCTGATGGAGGTAGTCCTCTCCACCTAGATACGGAGAGCCCTAACCACATCCAAAGAATGTTCTTTGGAAGACAAGTCCGAAGAGATAAAGGCCGGAACCACAATCTCTTGGTGAAGATGAAAAGATGACACCACCTTAAGTAAATAACTTGGTTGAGTTCGTAGAACTGCCCGGTCACAGAGAAATATCAGAAAGGTCGGACGACAGGACAGGGCGCCTAAGTCTGACACCCATCTTGCAGAGGCAATAGCCAGCAAGAACAGGACCTTGGCCGTGAGCCATTTATGGTCCACCGATTCAGGAGGTTCAAATGGAGACTCTTGCAGGGCATTTAGTACAACAGCTAGATCCCATGGAGCCACTGGAGGGACATAGGGAGGCTGAATCCACAGTACACCCTGAGTGAATTTATGAACGTCAGGCATAGATGCAATTATTCTCTGAAACCATACCGACAAGGCAGATATGTAAACCTTGAAGGAGGCCAGACGAAGCCCAGGCCTTGTTGCAGAAAAGCCAGAATTCTGGAAGTTCTGAATCTATATGCAACATAATTCTTATCAGCACACCAGGTGAAGTAAGAATTCCAGATCCCGTAATAAATCCAGACAAATGCCGGTTTGCGGGCCTTCAACATAGTTTGGATAACCGCCTCGGAGAATCCTTTGGCCCTCAGGATTGATTCTTAAAGAACCAAGCCGTCAAAGCCAGTCTGGCCAGGTCTGGGTAGAGACAAGGGCCCTGTACGAGGAGGCATGGGCACTGAGGAAGTAGAAGGGATGCTCTGTCGACAGACCCTGCAGGTCTGAGAACCATTGCCGTCTGGCCACGCCGGAGCGACTAGAAGTAGTACTCCTTCTTGTTTGGACTTCCATAGGACCCTGGGCAGGAATGACATTGGAGGGAACACATAGGGCAGCCAAAGTTCCATAGAACCGCCAGTGCGACCACGAACGCTGCTTGAGGATCCCTTGTCCTTGATCTGAAGACCGGAACCTTGTGATTGTGTCGAGATGCCATGAGGTCTACGTCCGGTAGGCCCCACCTGTCCACTAGGAGTTGAAAGACTTCTGGATGAAGACTCCACTCTCCAGCGTGCACGTCCTGACGACTGAGGAAGACCGCTTCCCAGTTCAGGATACCCGGAATGAACACTGCCGACATGGCTGGCAGATAGCGTTCCGCCCAACAAAGGATTTTTTACAATACCATCATTGACATGCGGCTTCAAGTGCCGTCTTGATAGTTGATGTATGCCATGAGGTGGCATTGTCTGATCATACTTGCACAGGCCTCTTCTGTACTAGAGGCAGGGCAAGAGATAGTGTATTGAACACTGCACTCAGCTCTTTTTTACTGGGAGGTCTGAGTCCTCCTTGGTCCACTCCCCATCTCCTCAGACTGACATTCATTGTCAGCAGGACCCAGTCGGGGATTGAGAAGGGATGGTCCCTGCTCAATTGCTGGTCCTGGAGCCACCAGGTCAGCGACAGACGAACCTCCGGAGTCAAAGAAATCATGTGAGATCTGATCCAATGAGGCAGGCCATCCCACTTGGGCTGGAATGAAATTGAGCGTACTCTACCATGTCGAAGGTCGACACCATCAGGCCAAGTATTTGTATTGTCAAGTGTATCAACACTTATCCTGTCCTGAAACCTCAAGACTCTTTCTGGAGTCAGAAACAGTCTCTTACTGTATGTGTCCAGGATTGCCCCCAGGTACACTATGCTCTGAGCTGGGACTAGCGAGGACTTCTTCCATTTGATAAGCCACCCGTGGGCTTGCAGGAAGGTTACCGTCAGTTGTAGATGACTGAAGAGGACTTCATGAGAATTCGCCAGAATCAGCAGGTCGTCTAGGTACAGCAGGATTCTGACTCCCTGGCGACGAAGATGTGTCGTCATCACGGCCGTGACCTTGGTGAAGATCCGAGGAGCCGAAGCCAGTCCAAATGGTAGAGCCTGGAATTGACAGTGTAGGTCGCCAGTAGCAAACCGCAGAAACTGCAGATGCGATATGGCAATAGGTATATGCAGGTATACATCCTGTATATCCAGGGATACCATATAGTCTCGTGGTTCCATAGCCAGTACATATGAAACCTGGACACAATCTCACAAACTTGTTTAGAGATTTGAGGTATAGTATAGGCCGGAAGAACCCATTGGGTTTCGGGACCAGAAACATGATCGAGTAATAACCTTTGCCTCTCAGGCACTGAGATACCGGCACAGCCACTCCTATACTTAGGAGAGAACTCACCATCTTACCTCCTCCCTGTAGCAGCCACACAAACCAGGAGAGCAGTCTGCAACTCTGTGCCTAAGCCAGGACGTCTCTGCCGCAAGTACCCGGGAACTGAGCCACGGGAGTATGAGACGCTGCTTGGGAGGTGATGGAGCTGCAGCGCTGAAGTGTCATCCTGACATACAGCGCTGCCAGCCCAGTGAAGAAATCTTCTTTCAGAAAAGCGTTTCAGGGCTGCCCAGTACAGCCCCCCTTTTAAGTGACCAACCCGAACTCGAAACTGAGCTTTCAGTGCCTGGAGGTGGGGTTAGAGGAGGCCCCAATGCATCCAATGCATCCTGGGACAGCCTAAAGCTAACAAACCAACAAACCTACACACACACACACACACACACACACACACACACACACACACACACACATATATATAATTACTAAATATAGTAATAATATTACTAACTATATATTTTACTTTCTAAAAGCCTCTAGAACATTCTGAATTTACTGGGATGGTGTCCCACAGGTGCTGCAGTGCATCCTGGCATTTACACATTACAATTAGGATTTTTACCTCATTTTCACTTAACATGGTGTGCAAACTAAAACCCATTAACTCCCCCCGAAACCCAAGTTTACTTACACAGATTTCAAACTGAGTAACCAACCCTCACGTTTGCGCATTTTAACTGTGGTAAAAATCAGGATTTTGGTACTTACCGATAAATCCCTTTCTCCGATTCCACAGGGGCCACTGGAGTGCAGATACAATGGGGATATAGTAGGCAGTAACTGGGAGCTGGCACTTTAAATTTACCATGTGACTAGCTCCTCCCCTACTATGTCCCCCCTCCAAGCCAGTCTAGGTAAATCTGTGCCCGAGGAGAGCTGTAAAAGACCAATGTTAAAGTAGAGGAGGTAGCTAAACCCTTTAAAACAGGATAACACCAATGAAACCCAGAAACATAGTGAAAGGGTAACATGAACAAAACGAGCAGTCACACAGTGACCTGCAAAAAGTAGGAGGAAAACAGCGCAGGGTGGGCATCCAGTGGCCCCTGTGGAATCGGAGAAAGGGATTTAACGGTAAGTACCAAAATCCTGATTTCTCCTTCATCCACTAGGGGCCACTGGAGTGCAGATACAATGGGGACGTCCTAGACCACCCAAGACGGGAGGGAGAGCGCTGAGAGTCCTACAAAACAGCCCGGCCAAACTGTGACACAGAGGCCGCAAAAGTGTCAAACCTGTAAAACGTGACAAACGTACGTTGGCCCGACCAAGTGGCATCGCAACATAAAGAAGTCACGGAAACCCCGTGGGCGGCCGCCCACGAAGGTCCCACAGAGCACGTAGAGTGCGCCGAAATGGAAGATGGAAGCCAAATAAGCCTGTCTGATGATCAGACGTATCCAACGGGCCAACGTCTGCTTGGAAGCCGGCCATCCAGGACGGGAGCATCGTACAGAACAAATAAGATATCAGACTTCCGAATAGCCGAAGTCCTATCCACCGAGAGTCGGAGCGCCCTGCCAACATCCAAAGATCTCGAATTCAGTGAATCCGCCGAGAGGGCTGGAACCACAAGTGGCTGATTTATGTGAAAAGCGGACACCACCTTCGAGAGAAACGACATTGGAGTATGAAACTCAGCCGTAACCTCATGGAATATCAGGGAAGGAGGCCGACAAGAGGGAGAGAGAAAGAGAGAGAGACACCCAAGTTCCGACACCCGTCTTGCCGAAGCCAGAGCCAGGAGAAAAGACCACCGTCTAGGTGAGATATTTCATCTCCACCGACTCCAAAAATTCAAATAACGTAGACTGCAGAAAAGTGAGAACCAGTTCGAGGTCCCCTGGTGCCGTTGGAGGGCGAAAGGGAGGCTGCATTCAGAGAACTCCCTGCAAGAAAGTCCGAACTTCCAGCAGCAAGGCTAATTTCCTTTGGAAGAAAACCGAAAGAGCAGAGACCTGAACCTCAGGTGAACCTAGTCGAAGCTCTGCCGAGAAAACCACCTTGAGAAAACGAAGAAAGCAGCTAAAAGAAAAACCGAAGGGGAAACCTCTCGTCATTCTCACCAGGCCACATGAAGTTTCCAAAAGTGGTAATAGAGAAACGAGGTGACGGACTTCCGAGCTCGGAGCATAGTAGGTATAACCGAATGAGGAAACTGCTTCCGTCTTAGAAGGTCTTGTTAACAGCAATGCCGTCAAACGAAGCCTGTGTAAGGCTGAACAAAGAAAAGGACCCTGTTGAAGTAGATCGACCCGGAGAGGCAGGAGCCAAGGCTCTTCTACTGACAACAGGTGTAGGGCGGAGTTCCAAGTCCTGCGCGGCCAATCTGGAGTCACCAGGAGGACTAGCGCGTATTCTCCCTTTATGCGCTGCAGAAACCGAGGTAGTAACAGGAAAGGAGGAAAGATAAACTAACCAGAAGTTCCAAGGAGCCGTGAGGGCATCCACGGCTACCGCCGCCAGGGCTTTTGTCCGAGAGCAGTAAAGAGGCAGTTTAAGAGGCAGTCGGAACGCCGTGAGGTCGATCAGAGGTCTCCCCCATCGGCGGACCAGCTGACGAAACACTGGGGATTGAGTGTCCACTCACCCGGGTGCATGACCTGGAGGCTGAGATAATCGGATACCCGCCTGACCACCCCTGGAATGAATAATGTTTTCCGCTGCCCAGAGGAGAACGTTGGTGACCTCTAACAGCGCCGCACTTGTCTGAAGAGAGAGGAGCTTGTCCTGTGGAAGGAAAAATCCTCTGACGGATCTTGTTGAGAATCATCCCCAAGAACAGAAACTGTGCGAGGGGCATAAAGGAGACTTGTGCCGAATCAGAAGATCCTGGGTTATCCGGATATTCTGAAGCAACAGGTCTGCAGAGTGGGTCTCCCGCAGTAGATTGTCCAGCTGGGGGACAATCGTCACTCCCTGCCTTTGAAGTAGGGCCATTCTGACTGCCATGACCTTCGTGAACACTCTGGGAGCGGAAGAGAGACTGAACGGAAGGGTTTGAAAGTGGAAATGAGCAGCCTGTATCGCGAATTGGAGAAAAGCCTGATGAGGAAGCCAAATGGGAACCTGTAAGCAGACATCCTTGATGTCTAAGGACGTCGAAACTCCTTTTGCTCCAAACTGGCAATAACAGACTGAAGGGATTCCTGAAAAATGGAATGAGATCCTTTAAGTTTAGAATAGGCCTGGCCGAGCCGTCCGGCTTTGGTTTGGGAAAAAAGGCCTGAAAAATAGCCCCGTTTCCGATGAGGAAACAGGGATCAGCACCCTTGCGGATAGAAGCTTCTGTAACTCCGCCTGCCGGACGACGCTCTTGTCGTCGGAAACCGGCAAACCCTTGGTGAAGAAACACTGAGACGGTTGGATTCTAAAATCGTGCATGTAACCGCAAGCGATGAGAAACCTAACCCAAGCATACCCAGGCCTCCCTGAAAATCCACAGACAAGCGCCCACCCTGGGATCCCCCCAGGTGGGAGGGAGGCCCGTCATGCGGTGGGTGTGGTGGAGGACCTACCATCAGACTGGGCCGAGGTTGTTAAACCTCTGCCTTGGCCTCTTACTTCGATATCCCCGGGTGACGGAGGTACCGCCACTGGCATGGCATCGAAACCTGGAGAGGGCAAGAAAGGACCGAAAGGAAGGACCGGTATAGGTCCGTCGTGGAGATGGAGCAGCAGTGGAAAGATAAGTGGACTTACCCCCAGTGGCCTGAGAAATCCAGGCAGTAAGATCCTTCCCGACCAGGCCCGTAAATGGCAATGCCTCTGCTGCCCATTAGGATTCAGTATCCGCCTGCCACTGTCGCAGCCAGAGAGCTCTTCGGGTAAAGATAGCCAAAGCAGAAATTCAGGCTCCGAGGATACAGACGTCCTTGGAGACCTTAAAAGGATATAAAGCAGGTGAATATGATCTGCCAAAGGTATCAGTTGTCCCTTGATGCAAACCGTCCTGTAACCCTGAGGACAATTGTTCCCCAACAACCTACCTGCACCGGGCAAAGTAGAACCCCTGCTGCCGCATATTTCTCTCAGACGGCTCCTTCAGCAAGGTTGCACCAAGAACCGGGAGCTTCTTGGACCAGCGATACACCGAGGGGTATACAATTGGAGGGGTCTCATATCGTTTCCTGCTATCTGCTGGGAAAGGATAGGAAGACAAAAATTTTTGATAACTGAAATTGTGCATCCGGATGTTTCCAGGCCACCGTCAGGAGCACATCCAGCTCATCCGAAACTGGAAATGTCGCTGTGCCGAACCCCGAGGGACGTGAAGTGTCCAGTTCCGACTCTTTCACCTGCAGCACCAGACGAACTGCTGCAATAAGCGCCTCGATAATCTGAGACACTGGTTCAGATTCCACTGAAAACCGACGTCATCAGTATTCTGGACCTCTATCGACTCCTCCAAGAGAGGCCTCTCATCAGCAGAGTCGTGTAACATTGCGGTTAGCAACCTCTTTTTGAAACCTGGGGATGAGAAATGACGGACGGGGTCTCTGGATAACAGCGACATTACCTGTGTAAGCTGAGCTGTTCAAACAGGAGCGTCCCGCAACTGCGTTGAGGGCTGAGTAGACGGCTCCGCCACACAATCCTCACATAAAGGAATTCTCTGACTGTCCTGAGTGAACCTTGCAGAACATTTCTGACATGTGAAAACCTTTTGTGCTGCTTTGGAACCTTTTCCAGACATGCCAGCACCTTTCACACAGACCCCCACACACACTGCGTTAAACTAAAAGAAAAAGGGGGGTTAAAGAAGTGTAGCCCATGTAATCCCTGCACTATAACGTGCAGTCACTGTCTGATGCCACACACATTCCCCAAATTACAAACAGTATTAATACCACTGGCGTTGCCAATAGACTCTGATCTTAGCCCACTACAGAAAATAAGATTTTACTCACCGGTAAATCTATTTCTCGTAGTCCGTAGTGGATGCTGGGAACTCCGAAAGGACCATGGGGAATAGCGGGCTCCGAAGGAGGCTGGGCACTCTAGAAAGATTTATGACTACCTGGTGTGCACTGGCTCCTCCCACCATGACCCTCCTCCAAGCCTCAGTTAGGACACTGTGCCCGGACGAGCTGACATAATAAGGAAGGATTTTGAATCCCGGGTAAGAATCATACCAGCTACACCAATCACACCGTACAACTCGTGATACTATATCCAGTTTGACAGTATGAAAACAACTGAGCCTCTCAACAGATAGTTATTGCTAACTAAAGGGTTATTGTTGAGCTATTTACTAGTATTGCAGACAATCCGCACTTGGGATGGGCGCCCAGCATTCACTACGGACTACGAGAAATAGATTTACCGGTGAGTAAAATCTTATTTTCTCTGATGACCTAGTGGATGCTGGGAACTCCGAAAGGACCATGGGGATTATACCAAAGCTCCCAAACGGGCGGGAGAGTGCGGATGACTCTGCAGCACCGAATGAGAGAACTCAAGGTCCTCCTCAGCCAGGGTATCAAATTTGTAGAATTTTGCAAACGTGTTTGCCCCTGACCAAGTAACAGCTCGGCAAAGTTGTAAAGCCGAGACCCCTCGGGCAGCCGCCCAAGATGAGCCCACCTTCCCTGTGGAATGGGCTTTCACTGATTTAGGATGCGGCAGTCCAGCCGCAGAATGCGCCTGCTGAATCGTGTCACAGATCCAGCGAGCGATAGTCTGCTTAGAAGCAGGAGCACCCAGCTTGTTGGGTGCATACAGGATAAATAGCGAGTCAATTTTCTTGACTCTAGCCGTCCTGGAAACATAATTTTTCAAGGCCCTGACTACGTCCAGTAACTTGGAATCCTCCAAGTCCCTAGTAGCCGCAGGCACCACAATAGGATGGTTCAAGTGAAAAACTGATACCACCTTAGGGAGAAACTGGGGACGAGTCCTCAATTCTGCCCTATCCATATGGAAAATCAGATAAGGACTTTTATATGACAAAGCCGCCAATTCTGATACACGCCTGGCCGAAGCCAAGGCCAATAACATGACCACTTTCCGCGTGAGATATTTTAGATCCACGGTTTTTAGTGGTTCAAACCAATGTGATTTTAAGAAACTCAACACCACGTTGAGATCCCAAGGTGCCACTGGAGGCACAACCGGGGGCTGAATATGCAGCACTCCTTTTACAATGTCTGAACTTCAGGTACTGAAGCTAATTCTTTCTGGAAGAAAATCGACAGAGCCGAGATCTGTATCTTAATGGAGCCTAATTTTAGGCCCATAGACACTCCTGCTTGTAGGAAATGCAGAAATCGACCTAGTTGAAATTCCTCTGTTGGGGCCTTTTGTGGCCTCACACCAAGCAACATATTTCCGCCATATGCGGTGATAATGTTTTGCAGTTACATCTTTCCTGGCTTGAATCAGCGTAGGAATGACTTCCTCCGGAATGCCCTTTTCCTTTAGGATCCGGCGTTCAACCGCCATGCCATCAAAACGTAGCCGCGGTAAGTCTTGGAACAGACAGGGCCCCTGCTGCAGCAGGTCCTGTCTGAGCGGCAGAGGCCATGGGTCCTCTGATATAATTTCTTGAAGTTCTGGGTACCAGGCTCTTCTTGGCCAATCCGGAACCACGAGTATCGTTCTTACTCCTCGCCTTCTTATTATTCTCAGTACCTTTGGTATGAGAGGCAGAGGGGGGAACACATAAACCGACTGGTACACCCACGGTGTTACCAGAGCGTCCACAGCTATCGCCTGAAGGTCCCTTGACCTGGCGCAATATCTTTTATAGCTTTTTGTTGAGGCGGGACGCCTTCATGTCCACCTGTGGCCTTTCCCAATGGTGTACAATCCTTTGGAAGACTTCTGGATGAAGTCCCCACTCTCTCGGGTGGAAGTCGTGTCTGCTGAGAAGATCTGCTTCCCAGTTGTCCACTCCGGGAATGAACACTGCTGACAGTGCTAACACATGATTTTCCGCCCATCGGAGAATCCTTGTGGCTTCTGCAATCGCCATCCTGCTTCTTGTGCCGCCCTGTTGGTTTACATGGGCGACTGCCGTGATGTTGTCTGACTGGATCAGGACCGGCCGGTTTTGAAGCAGAGGCCTTGCCTGACTCAGGGCATTGTAAATGGCCCTCAGTTCCAGAATATTTATGTAGGGAAGTCACCTGACTTGACCAAAGTCCCTGGAAGCTTCTTCCCTGTGTGACTGCCCCCCCAGCCTCAAAGGCTGGCATCCATGGTCACTAGGACCTAGTCCTGTATGTTGAACCTGCGGCCCTCTTGAAGATGGGCACTCTGCAGCCACTACAGTAGAGATACCCTGGTCCTTGGAGACAGGGTTATCAGCCGATGCATCTGAAGATGTGATCCGGACCACTTGTCTAACAGGTCCCCCTGAAAAGTTCTTGCATGGAACCTGCCGAATGGGATTGCTTCGTAGGAAGCTATCATTTTTCCCAGAACTCGCGTGCAATGATGCACCGATAACTGTTTTGGCTTCAGGAGGTCTCTGACTAGAGATGACAGCTCCTTGGCTTTCTCCTCCGGGAGAAACACTTATTTCTGGTCTGTGTCCAGAACCATCCCCAGGAACAGTAGACGTATCGTAGGAAACAGCTGTGTCTTTGGACTGTTTAGAATCCAACCGTGCTGTTGTAGCACTTTCCAAAATAGTGCTACCCCGACTAGCAACTGCTCCTTGGACCTCGCCCTTATAAGGAGATTGTCCAAGTACGGGATCATTAAAAACTCCCCTTTTTCGAAGGAGTATCATCATTCCGGCCATTACCTTGGTAACACCCTCGGTGCCATGTACAATCCAAACGGCAGAGTCTGGACTTGGTAATGGTAATCCTGTACCACAAATCTGAGGTACTCCTGGCGAGGATAGTAAATGGGGACATGCAGGTAAGCATCCTTGATGTCCCGGGATACCATGTAATCCCCCTCGTCCAGGCTTACAATAACCGCCCTGAGCGATTCCATCTTGAACTTGAATTTTTTTATCTTTGTGTTCAAGGGTTTTAAATATAAAAAAGGGTCACACCGAACCATGCGGTTTCGGTATCCCAAACCGTGTGGAATAGTAACCCCGTCCTTGTTGAAGTAGGGGCACCTTGAGTATTACCTGCTGGGAATACAGCTTATTAATTGCCTCTAGCACAGCCTCCCTGCCTGAGGGAGTTGTCGGCAAGGCATATTTGAGGAAACGGCGGGGGGAAGACATCTCGAATTCCAGCTTGTACCCCTGAAATACTACTTGAATGAAACAGGGATCCACCTGTGAGCGAGCCCACTGATCGCTGACATTTTTGAGACGGCCCCCCACCGTACCTGGCTACACCTGTGGAGCCCCCGCGTCATGCTGTGGACTCAGAGGAAGCGAGAGAAGAATTATGATTCTGGGAACAGGCTGACTGGTGCAGCTTTTTCCCTCTTCCCTTGTCTCTGTACAGAAAGGAAGCGCCTTTGACTCGCTTGCTTTTCTGAAGCCGAAAGGACTGTACCTGATAATACAGTGCTTTCTTAGTCTGTGAGGAAAACTGAGGTAAAAATATTTCTTCCCAGCAGTTGCTGCGGATACGAGGTCCCAGAGACCATCCCCAAATAATTCCTCACCCTTATAAGGCAGAATCTCTATGCGCCTTTTAAAGTCAGCATCACCTGTCCAGTGACAGGTCTCTAATACCCTCCTGACAGAATGGACATTACATTCATTTTGGATGCCAGCCGGCAAAATATCCCTCTGTGCATCCCTCATATATAAGACGACGTCTTTAATATGTTCTCATGTTAGCAAACTAGTATGTTTGACAGGGTCACCGACCACGCTGCAGCAGCACGCTCTGCAGGTTTCAGTCTAGTACCTGAGTGTGTAAATACAGACTTCAGGATAGCCTCCTGCTTTTTATCAACAGGTACCTTCAAAGTGGCCGTTCCTAAAACGGCAGTGCCACCTATTTTGACAACCGTGTGAGCGCCTTATCCACCCTAGGGGATATCTCCCAGCGTAACTTATCCTCTGGCGGGAAAAGGTACGCCATCAGTAACTTTTTAGAAATTACCAGTTTCTTATCAGGGGGAACCCACGCTTTTCACACACTTCATTCATTCATCTGATGGGGGAACAAAACACTGCCTGCTTTTTCTCCCCAAACATAAAAACCCATTTTTAGAGGTTAATGTCAGAAATGTGTAACACATTTTTTATTGCCGGGATCAAGTCACGGATGTTCCTAGTGGATTGTGTATATGTCTCAACCTTGTCGACACTGGAGTCAGACTCCGTGTCGACATCTGTGTCTGCCATCTGAATGAGCGGGCGTTTTTGAGCCCCTGATGGCCTTTGAGACGCCTGGGCAGGCACGGGCTAAGAAGCCGGCTGTCCCACAGCTGTTACGTCATCCACCCTTTTATGTAAGGAGTTGACACTGTCGGTTAATACCTTTCACCTAACCATCCACTCTAGTGTCGGCCCCACAGGGGGCGACATCACATTTATCGGCATCTGCTCCGTCACTATATAAGCCTCCTCCTCAAACATGTCGACACAGCTGTACCGACACACCGCACACACACAGGGAATGCTCTGACTGAGGACAGGACCCCACAAAGCCCTTTGGGGAGACAGAGAGAGAGTATGCCAGCACACACCAGAGCGCTATATAATGTGGGGATTAACACTATAACTGAGTGAATTTTCCCCCATAGCTGCTTGTATATACAATATTGCGCCTAAATTTAGTGCCCCCCCTCTCTTTTTAACCCTTTGAGCCTGAAAACTACAGGGGAAAGCCTGGGGAGCTTTCTTCCAGCTGCACTGTGAAGAGAAAATGGCGCCAGTGTGTCTGAGGGAGATAGCTCCGCCCCTTTTCCGCGGCCTATTCTCCCGCTTTTTTCTGGATTCTGGCAGGGGTATTTACCACATATATAGCCTCTGGGGCTATATATTGTGGTACTTTTGCCAGCCAAGGTGTTTTTATTGCTGCTCAGGGCGCCCCCCCCCAAGCGCCCTGCACCCTCAGTGACCGGAGTGTGAAGTGTGTATGAGGAGCAATGGCGCACAGCTGCAGTGCTGTGCGCTACCTTGGTGAAGACTGATGTCTTCTGCCGCCGATTTTCCGGACCTCTTCTTGCTTCTGGCTCTGTAAGGGGGACGGCGGCGCGGCTCCGGGACCGAACACCAAGGACTGGGCCTGCGGTCGATCCCTCTGGAGCTAATGGTGTCCAGTAGCCTAAGAAGCCCAATCCGGCTGCAAGCAGGCGAGTTCGCTTCTTCTCCCCTTAGTCCCTCGCTGCAGTGAGCCTGTTGCCAGCAGGTCTCACTGAAAATAAAAAACCTAAATCTATACTTTCTTTCTAAGGGCTCAGGAGAGCCCCTAGTGTGCATCCAACCTCGGCCGGGCACAAGATCTAACTGAGGCTTGGAGGAGGGTCATGGTGGGAGGAGCCAGTGCACACCAGGTAGTCATAAATCTTTCTAGAGTGCCCAGCCTCCTTCGGAGCCCGCTATTCCCCATGGTCCTTTCGGAGTTCCCAGCATCCACTAGGACGTCAGAGAAAATAAGAATTTACTTACCGATAATTCTATTTCTCGTAGTCCGTAATGGATGCTGGGGACTCCGTAAGGACCATGGGGAATAGCGGCTCCGCAGGAGACAGGGCACAAAAGTAAAAGCTTTAGGATCAGGTGGTGTGCACTGGCTCCTCCCCCTATGACCCTCCTCCAAGCCTCAGTTAGGATACTGTGCCCGGACGAGCGTACACAATAAGGAAGGATTTTGAATCCCGGGTAAGACTCATACCAGCCACACCAATCACACTGTACAACCTGTGATCTGAACCCAGTTAACAGCATGATAACAGCGGAGCCTCTGAAAAGATGGCTCACAACAATAATAACCCGATTTTTGTAACAATAACTATGTACAAGTATTGCAGACAATCCGCACTTGGGATGGGCGCCCAGCATCCACTACGGACTACGAGAAATAGAATTATCGGTAAGTAAATTCTTATTTTCTCTGACGTCCTAAGTGGATGCTGGGGACTCCGTAAGGACCATGGGGATTATACCAAAGCTCCCAAACGGGCGGGAGAGTGCGGATGAATCTGCAGCACCGAATGAGAGAACTCCAGGTCCTCCTCAGCCAGGGTATCAAATTTGTAGAATTTTTCAAACGTGTTTGCCCCTGACCAAGTAGCAGCTCGGCAAAGTTGTAAAGCCGAGACCCCTAGGGCAGCCGCCCAAGATGAGCCCACCTTCCTTGTGGAATGGGCATTTACATATTTTGGCTGTGGCAGGCCTGCCACAGAATGTGCAAGCTGAATTGTACTACACATCCAACTAGCAATCGTCTGCTTAGAAGCAAGAGCACCCAGTTTGTTGGGTGCATACAGGATAACAGCAAGTCAGTTTTCCTGACTCCAGCCGTCCTGGAAATCTATATTTTCAGGGCCCTGACAACATCTAGCAACTTGGAGTCCTCCAAGTCCCTAGTAGCCGCAGGTACCACAATAAGCTGGTTCAGGTGAAACGCTGACACCACCTTAGGGAGAAACTGGGGACGAGTCCGCAGCTCTGCCCTGTCCGAATGGACAATCAGATATGGGCTTTTGTGAGACAAAGCCGCCAATTCTGACACTCGCCTGGCCGAGGCCAGGGCCAACAGCATGGTCACTTTCCATGTGAGATATTTCAAATCCACAGATTTGAGCGGTTTAAACCAATGTGATTTGAGGAATCCCAGAACTACGTTGAGATCCCACAGTGCCACTGGAGGCACAAAAGGGGGTTGTATATGCAGTACTCCCTTGACAAACTTCTGGACTTCAGGAACTGAAGCCAATTCTTTCTGGAAGAAAATTGACAGGGCCGAAATTTGAACCTTAATGGACCCCAATTTGAGGCCCATAGACACTCCTGTTTGTAGGAAATGCAGGAATCGACCGAGTTGAAATTCCTCCGTGGGGGCCTTCCTGGCCTCACACCATGCAACATATTTTCGCCAAATGCGGTGATAATGTTGTGCGGTCACCTCCTTCCTGGCTCTGACCAGGGTAGGGATGACCTCTTCCGGAATGCCTTTTTCCCTTAGGATCCGGCGTTCAACCGCCATGCCGTCAAACGCAGCCGCGGTAAGTCTTGGAACAGACATGATCCTTGCTGAAGCAAGTCCCTTCTTAGTATCTCTTGAAGTTCCGGGAACCAAGTCCTTCTTGGCCAATCCGGAGCCACGAGTATAGTTCTTACTCCTCTCCGTCTTATAATTCTCAGTACCTTGGGTATGAGAGGCAGAGGAGGGAACACATACAACGACTGGTACACCCACGGTGTTACCAGAGCGTCCCAGCTATTGCCTGAGGGTCTCTTGACCTGGCGCAATACCTGTCCAGTTTTTTGTTCATACTGGACGCCATCATGTCCACCTTTGGTCTTTCCCAACGGTTCACAATCATGTGGAAGACTTCCAGATGAAGTCCTCCCAGTTGTCCACTCTCGGAATGAACACCGCTGACAGTGTTATCACATGATTTTTCGCCCAGCGAAGAATCCTTGCTTCCATTGCCCTCCTGCTTCTTGTGCCGCCCTGTCTGTTTACGTGGGCGACTGCCGTGATGTTGTCCGACTGGATCAGCACCTGTTGACTTTGAAGCAGAGGTCTTCCTAGGCTCAGAGCATTGTAAATTGCCCTTAGCTCCAGTATATTTATGTGGAGAGAAGTCTCCAGACTTGACCACACTCCTTGGAAATTTCTTCCCTGTGTGACTGCTCCCCAGCCTCTCAGGCTGGCATCCGTGGTCACCAGAACCCAGTCCTGAATGCCGAATGTGCTGCCCTCTAGTAGATGAGCACTCTGCAGCCACCACAGAAGAGACACCCTTGTCCTTGGAGACAGGATTATCCGCTGATGCATCTGAAGATGCGATCCGGACCATTCGTCCAGCAGATCCCACTCGTGAAATCTGCCGAATGGAATCGCTTCGTAAGAAGCCACCATTTTTCCCAGGACTCTTGTGCATTGATGCACTGACACTTGGCCTGGTTTTAGGAGGTTTCTGACTAGCTCGGATAACTCCCTGGCTTTCTCCTCCGGGAGAAACACCTTTTTCTGGACTGTGTCCAGAATCATCCCTAGGAACAGCAGACGTGTCGTCGGAATCAGCTGCGATTTTGGAATATTTAGAATCCACCCGTGCTGTCGTAGAACTACTTGAGATAGTGCTACTCCGACCTCCAACTGTTCTCTGGACCTTGCCCTTATCAGGAGATCGTCCAAGTAAGGGATAATTAAGACGCCTTTTCTTTGAAGAAGAATCATCATTTCGGCCATTACCTTGGTAAAGACCCGGGGTGCCGTGGACAATCCAAACGGCAGCGTCTGAAACTGATAGTGACAGTTCTGTACCACGAACCTGAGGTACCCTTGGTGAGAAGGGCAAATTGGGACATGGAGGTAAGCATCCTTGATGTCCAGGGACACCATATAGTCCCCTTCTTCCTGGTTCGCTATCACTGCTCTGAGTGACTCCATCTTGATTTGAACCTTTGTATGTAAGTGTTCAAAGATTTCAGATTTAGAATAGGTCTCACCGAGCCGTCTGGCTTCAGTACCACAAATAGTGTGGAATAATACCCCTTTCCTTGTTGTAGGAGGGGTACCTTGATTATCACCTGCTGGGAATACAGCTTGTGAAATTGTTTCCAATACTGCCTCCCTGTCGGAGGGAGACGTTGGTAAAGCAGACTTCAGGAACCTGCGAGGGGGAGACGTCTCGAATTTCCAATCTGTACCCCTGGGATACTACTTGTAGGATCCAGGGGTCCACTTGCGAGTGAGCCCACTGCGCGCTGAAACTCTTGAGACGACCCCCCACCGCACCTGAGTCCGCTTGTACGGCCCCAGTGTCATGCTGAGGACTTGGCAGAAGCGGTGGAGGGCTTCTGTTCCTGGGAAGGGGCTGCCTGCTGCAGTCTTCTTCCCTTTCCTCTACCCCTGGGCAGATATGACTGGCCTTTTGCCCGCTTGCCCTTATGGGGACGAAAGGACTGAGGCTGAAAAGACGGTGTCTTTTTCTGCTGAGATGTGACTTGGGGTAAAAAGGGTGGATTTTCAAGCTGTTGCCTTGGCCACCAGGTCCGATGGACCGACCCCAAATAACTCCTCCCCTTTATACGGCAATACTTCCATGTGCCGTTTGGAATCTGCATCACCTGACCACTGTCGTGTCCATAAACATCTTCTGGCAGATATGGACATCGCACTTACTCTTGATGCCAGAGTGCAAATATTCCTCTGTGCATCTCGCATATATAGAAATGCATCCTTTAAATGCTCTATAGTCAATAAAATACTGTCCCTGTCAAGGGTATCAATATTTTCAGTCAGGGAATCCGACCAAGCCACCCCAGCGCTGCACATCCAGGCTGAGGCGATCGCTGGTCGCAGTATAACACCAGTATGTGTGTATATACTTTCTAGGATATTTTCCAGCCTCCTATCAGCTGGCTCCTTGAGGGCGGCCGTATCTGGAGACGGTAACGCCACTTGTTTTGATAAGCGTGTGAGCGCCTTATCCACCCTAAGGGGTGTTTCCCAACGCGCCCTAACTTCTGGCGGGAAAGGGAATAACGCCAATAATTTTCTATCGGGGGAAACCCACGCATCATCACACACTTTATTTAATTTATCTGATTCAGGAAAAACTACAGGTAGTTTTTTCACACCCCACATAATACCCTTTTTTGTGGTACTTGTAGTATCAGAAATATGTAACACCTCCTTCATTGCCCTTAACATGTAACGTGTGGCCCTAATGGAAAATACGTTTGTTTCTTCACCGTCGACACTGGAGTCAGTGTCCGTGTCTGTGTCTGTGTCGACCGACTGAGGTAAATGGGCGTTTTAAAGCCCCTGACGGTGTTTGAGACGCCTGGACAGGTACTAATTGGTTTGCCGGCCGTCTCATGTCGTCAACCGACCTTGCAGCGTGTTGACATTATCAGGTAATTCCCTAAATAAGCCATCCATTCCGGTGTCGACTCCCTAGAGAGTGACATCACCATTACAGGCAATTGCTCCGCCTCCTCACCAACATCGTCCTCATACATGTCGACACACACGTACCGACACACAGCACACACACAGGGAATGCTCTGATAGAGGACAGGACCCCACTAGCCCTTTGGGGAGACAGAGGGAGAGTTTGCCAGCACACACCAAAACGCTATAATTATACAGGGACAACCTTATATAAGTGTTTTCCCTTATAGCATCTTAATATATAATAATATCGCCAAATAAGTGCCCCCCCTCTCTGTTTTAACCCTGTTTCTGTAGTGCAGTGCAGGGGAGAGCCTGGGAGCCTTCCTAGCAGCGGAGCTGTGTAGGAAAATGGCGCTGTGTGCTGAGGAGAATAGGCCCCGCCCCCTTTTCGGCTGGCTTCTTCTCCCGTTTTTCTGACAACCTGGCAGGGGTTAAATACATCCATATAGCCCCAGAGGCTATATGTGATGTATTTTTAGCCAGCATAGGTACTTTCATTGCTGCCCAGGGCGCCCCCCCCAGCGCCCTGCACCCTCAGTGACTGTTGGTGTGAAGTGTGCTGAGAGCAATGGCGCACAGCTGCCGTGCTGTGTGCTACCTTAAGAAGACTGGGAAGTCTTCAGCCGCCGATTTCTGGACCTCTTCTCTCTTCAGCATCTGCAAGGGGGTCGGCGGCGCGGCTCCGGTGACCCATCCAGGCTGTACCTGTGATCGTCCCTCTGGAGCTAGTGTCCAGTAGCCTAAGAAGCCAATCCATCCTGCACGCAGGTGAGTTCACTTCTTCTCCCCTAAGTCCCTCGTTGCAGTGAGCCTGTTGCCAGCAGGACTCACTGAAAATAAAAAACCTAACAAAACTTTTACTCTAAGCAGCTCTTTAGGAGAGCCACCTAGATTGCACCCTTCTCGGCCGGGCACAAAAACCTAACTGAGGCTTGGAGGAGGGTCATAGGGGGAGGAGCCAGTGCACACCACCTGATCCTAAAGCTTTTACTTTTGTGCCCTGTCTCCTGCGGAGCCGCTATTCCCCATGGTCCTTACGGAGTCCCCAGCATCCACTTAGGACGTCAGAGAAAAAATAAGATTTTAAACCTACCGGTAAATCTTTTTCTCCTAGTCCGTAGAGGATGCTGGGGACTCCGTAAGGACCATGGGGATAGACGGGCTCCGCAGGAGACATGGGCACTTTAAGAAAGACTTTAGATCTGGTGTGCGCTAGCTCCTCCCTCTATGCCCCTCCTCCAGACCTCAGTTAGAGAAACTGTGCCCAGAGGAGACGGACAGTACGAGGAAAGGATTTTTGTTAATCCAAGGGCAAGATTCATACCAGCCACACCAATCACACCGTATAACTTGTGATATACTATCCAGTTAACAGTATGAAAACGACATAGCATCAGTCCAAGACCGGTGAGACTATAACATAACCCTTATTTAAGCAATAACTATATACAAGTCTTGCAGAAGTAGTCCGCACTTGGGACGGGCGCCCAGCATCCTCTACGGACTACGAGAAAAAGATTTACCGGTAGGTTTAAAATCTTATTTTCTCTTACGTCCTGGAGGATGCTGGGGACTCCGTAAGGACCATGGGGATTATACCAAAGCTCCCAAACGGGCGGGAGAGTGCGGATGACTCTGCAGCACCGATTGAGCAAACAGGAGGTCCTCCTCAGCCGGGGTATGAAACTTATAGAACTTTGCAAAGGACTTTGAAACCGACCAAGTAGTAGCTCGGCACAGCTGTAGCGCCGAGACCCTCTGGCGGCCGCCCAAGAAGAGCCCACCTTCCTAGTGGAATGGGCCTTGACCGATTTAGGTAACGGCAATCCCGCCGTAGAATGCGCCTGCTGAATCGTGTTACAGATCCAGCGAGCAATAGTCTACTTTGAAGCAGGAGCACCAATCTTGTTGGTTGCATACATGACAAACAGTGCTTCTGTTTTTCTGACTGTAGCCGCTCTGGCCACATAAATTTGCAAAGCCCTGACCACATCAAGGGACTCGGGATCCTCCAAGTCCCGCGTATCCACAGGCACCACAATAGTTCATATGAAAGGATGAAACCACTTTTGGCAGGAATTGAGGACGGGTCCGCAATTCCGCTCTATCCACATGGAAAACCAGATAGGGGCTTTTATGTGATAAAGCTGCTAATTCCGACACTCGCCTAGCCGAAGCCAAGGCTAATAACATGACCACCTTCCAAATGAGATTTTTCAACTCCACCGTTTTAAGTGGTTCAAACCAGTGTGACTTAATGAAACTTAACACCACGTTAAGGTCCCAAGGCGTCACCAGAGGTACAAAAGGAGGCTGAATATGCAGTACTCCCTTCACAAAAGTTTGTACTTCAGGGAGAGAGGCCAATTCCTTTTGAAAGAAAATGGATAAGGCCGAAATCTGAACCTTAATAGATCCTAATTTTAGGCCGAAATTCACTCCAGTTTGCAGGAAGTGAAGGAAACGGCCCAGATGGAATTCTTCCGTAGGAGCATTCCTGGCCTCACACCAAGAAACATATTTTCGCCATAAACGGTGATAATGTTTAGATGTCATGTCCTTCCTAGCCTTTATTAGCGTAGGAATGACCTCATCCGGAATACCCTTATCCGCTAGGATCCGGCGTTCAACCGCCATGCCGTCCAACGCAGGCGCGGTAAGTCTTGGAATAGACATGGCCCCTGTTGCAACCGGTCCTGTCTTAGAGGAAGAGGCCACGGATCTTCTGTGCGTATTTCCTGCAGATCCGGATACCAGGTCCTTCGTGGCCAATCTGAAACAATGAGGATTGTTCTCATTCCTCTCCCTCCTACCATTCTCAACACCTTGGGTATGAGAGGAAGAGGGGAAAATACATAGACCGACTGGAACACCCACGGTGTCAGTAGGGCATCTACAGCTACTGCCTGAGGGTCTCTTGACCTGGTGCAATACCTCTGTAGCTTCTTGTTGAGGCGGGACGCCATCATGTCTATCTGTGGCAGTTCCCACTGACTTGCAATCTGTGCGAAGGCTTCCTAAAGAAGTCCTCTCTTGGATGCAGGTCGTGATTGCTGAGGAAGTCTGCTTCTCAGTTGTCCACTCCCGGAATGAACTGTTGAAAATGCGCTTACATGATTTTCCGCCCAGCGGAGAATCCTGGTGGCTTCTGCCATTTCCACTCTGCTCTTAGTGCCGCCTTGGCGGTTTACATGAGCCACTGGATCAGAACCGGTAGGTCGCGAAGCAATGTTTCTGCTTGCCGAAGGGCGTTGTATATGGCCCTCAGCTCCAGGATGTTGATTTGAACACAAGTTTTTTGACTTGACCCAAAGACCTTGGAAGTTTCTTCCCTGTGTGACGGCTCCCCCACCTCGGAGGCTCGTGTCCGTGGCTACCAGAATCCAGTCCTGGATGGCGAACCTGCGACCCTGCAGAAGGTGAGCACTCTGCAGCCACCATAGGAGAGACACCCTGGCCCTAGGGGACAGGGTGATTAACTGATGCATCTGTAGATGTGATCCGGACCACTTGTTCCGTAGATTCCATTGGAAAGTCCTCGCATGGAACCTGCCAAAGGGAATGGCCCCGTAAGATGCCACCATCTTTCCCAGGACCCGAGTGCAGTGATGCACTGACACCTGTTTTGGCTTTAATAGTTTTTTACCAGAGTCATTAGTTCCTGGGCCTTCTCTATCGGAAGATAAACCCATTTCTGGTCCGTATTCAGAATCATACCCAAGAAGGGCAGACGAGTCATAGGAACCAACTGTGACTTTGGGATATTGAGAATCCAGCCGAGTTGCTGTGACACCTTCAAGTATGGGATAATTGTGACTCCTTGCTTGCGTAGGAGCACCATCATTTCCGCCAATTACCCTGAAATTGGTAATGACAATACTGTACCGTAATTCTAAGGTACGCCTGATGGGGTGGATAAATGGGAACATGAAGCTATGCAGCCTTTGTCTAGATACACAATAAAATCCCCCCCTTTCAGGCTGGCAAAGAACGCTCTGAGCGATTCCACCTTGAATTTTAACCTTTTCAAGTATAGGTTCAGAGATTTTAATTTTAAAATAGGTCTGACCGAACCGTCCGGTTTCGGGACTACAGCCAAGGTTGAGTAATATCCCCTTCCTTGTTGAAGGAGGGGAACCTTGAGCACCACCTGTTGGAGATACAATGTGTGAATTGTATTTAATATTATCTCCCTTTCTGGGGGAGAAGCCGTTAGGGCCGATAAGGAAAACCGGCGAGGAGGCACCTCTTCGAATTCCAGCTTGTAACCCTGAGAAACAATTTCTATTGCCCAGGGATCCACCTGTGAGTGAACTCAGATGTGGCTGAAGAGTCGAAGACGTGCTCCCACTGGGGCGGACTCCCCAGCGTCATGCGGTGGATTTAGTAGAGGCCGGGGAGGACTTCTGTTCCTGGGAACTAGCTGTGCCCTGCGCCCTTACCTCTGGTAAGAAAGGATGCTCCTCGTACTTTCTTGTTTTTCTGCGACCGAAAGGACTGCATTTGATAATGTCGTGCTTTCTTAGGCTGTGGGGGAATATGAGGCAAAAGATCAAATTTACCAGCTATGGCTGTGGAGACCAGGTCCGAGAACCCTTCTCCACACAATTCCTCACCCTTGTAAGGTAAAACCTCCATATGCCTCTTTTAGTCTGCATCACCTGTCCATTGCATGTTCCACAGGACACGTCTAGCAGAAATCAACATAGCGTTGACTCTAGAACCCAGTAGACCAATGTCTCTTTGAGCACGTCTTATATATAAGACAGCATCTTTTATATATCCTAGGGTCAATAACATGGTATCCTTATCTAGGGTTTCAATCTCCGCTGATAAGGTATCTGTCCACGCTGCTACAGCGCTATAAACCCCTGCCGACACAATCGCTGGTCTGAGTAGTGTACCAGAATGAGTGTAAATGGACTTCAAAGTACTTTTCTGCATGCTATCTGCAGGATCCCTGAGGGTAGCTGTATCTTGGTATGTCAGCGCTACCTTTTGGGTAAACGTGTCAACGCCTTGTCCACCCTAGGGGAGGATTCCCATCGTATCCTGGCCCTAGCAGGGAAAGGATACGCCATGAGAATTCTTTTGGGAAACTGCAGTTTCTTGTCTGGAGATTCCCGCTCTTTTTCACACAATTCATTTGGTTCATGAGAGGGGGGAAATGTTATCTCAGCTTTCTTCCCCTTAAACATGTGTACCCTCGTGTCAGGGACAGATGGGTCATCAGTGATATGCAAAACATCTTTTATTACAATAATCATATATTGAATACTTTTCTGCCAGTTTTGGCTGTAACTTTGCATCATCGTAGTCGACACTGGAGTCAGACTCTGTGTCGGTATCAGTGTCTATTATTTTGGATAGTGGGCGTTTTGAGACTCTTAAGGTCCCTGCGACATAGGGAAAGACATGGGTAGATTCCCTGTCTGTTCTCTAATCTTTTGAGCAATAAATTTACCTCAGCACTTAATTCCATATATCCAGTCAGGTGTCGGCGTTGTCGACGGAGACACCACACACACACATTTGCTCCATCTCCTCCTTAGAAGAGCCTTTTACCTCAGACATGTCGACACACACGTACCGACACACCACACACTCAGGGAATCCTCTTATCTGAAGACAGTTCCCCCACAAGGCCCTTTGGAGAGACAGAGAGAGAGTATGCCAGCATAGACCCAGCGCTAATACCCCAGGAAAAACACACAATGGGGTATATTCACAAAGATTCGTGTTTTTGCCGTTTTAAAGGGTGTTTGATCTCGATCTCGAATGGTATCGGGTGCATTTTACTGCAACTTTTTGAATCCTGATACGGTCATTCACTAAGCTGCCGACTTTTCACAATTCGTATTTTCCGATGTCGATGTGATTTGTAATGTCAGGCAGTGTTTTATGGGAGTGATGAGTAAAACACTGCCTGACAAAACACAAGGAATCCCGGCCGGATCTGTGAGATCCGTGCAGTGGTTCATTGTGTACCTTAAAAAGGTGGTTAAAGTCTTTAAAATTCTGAAAAAAAATGCGTGGGGTCCCCCCTCCTAAGCACAACCAGCCTCGGGCTCTTTGAGCCGGTCCTGGTTGACAAAATATGGGGGGGGAAATGACAGGGGTTCCCCCATATTTCATCAACCAGCACTGGGCTCTGCGCCTGGTCCTGGTTCCAAAAATACGGGGGACAAAAAGCGTAGGGGTCCCCCGTATTTTTAAAACCAGCACCGGGCTCCACTAGCCAGGTACATAATGCCACAGCCGGGGGACACTTTTATAGTGGTCCCTGCGGCCCTGGCATTACATACCCAACTAGTCACCCCTGGCCGGGGTACCCTGGAGGAGTGGGAACCCCTTAAATCAAGGTGTGTGTCCCCTCCAGCCACCCAAGGGCCAGGGGTGAAGCCCGAGGCTGTCCCCCCCATCCAAGGGCGGTGGATGGGGGGCTGATAGCCAAGTGTAAAAAATGTGAATATTGTTTATAGTAGCAGTACTATAAGTCCCAGCAAGCCTCCCCCGCAAGCTGGTACTTGGAGAACCACAAGTACCAGCATGCGGTGGAAAACCTGGGCCGCTGGTACCTGTAGTACTACTACTAAAAAAATACCCCCAAAAAAACAGGACACACACACCGTGAAAGTATAAGTTTATTACATACATGCACACCTCCATACATACATACTTACCTATGTTCCCACGAGGCTCGGTCCTCTTCTCCATGTAGAATCCTTGGGGGACCTGTGAAAGAAATTATACTCACATAATCCAGTGTAGATTCTGCCCTTTGTATAATCCACATACTTGGCAAAACAAAAAAACGGAAACCCGACCATGCACTGAAAGGGGTCCCATGTTTACACATGGGACCCCTTTCCCCGACTGCCAGGACCCCCCCTGACTCCTGTCAAAGAGGGTCCCTTCAGCCAATCAGGGAGCGCCACGTCGTGGCACTCTCCTGATTGGCTGTGTGCTCCTGTAGTGTCTGTGAGGCAGCACACGGCAGAGATACAATGTAGCGCCTATGCGCTCCATTGTATCCAATGGTGGGAACTTTGCGGTCAGCGGTTGACCGAAAGTAACTTCACCGCTGACCCTCGGCGGCGGGCTTCTGTCCCGCTTAAATATAATAAAAACTGGCGGGGGCTCTTTATATATACAGTGCCCAGCTGTATATATATCTCTTTTGCCAGAAATGAGGTTTATATTGCTGCCCAGGGCGCCCCCCCTGCGCCCTGCACCCTTACAGTGACTGCCGTGTGTGAGGTGTGTGGGAGCAATGGCGAACAGCTGCACTGCTGTGCGTTACCTCAGTGAAGATCATGAAGTCTTCTGCCGCCTCAGAAGTCTTCTTTTCTTCTCATACTCACCTGGCTTCTATCTTCCGGCTTTGTGAGGAGGACGGCGGCGCGGCTCCGGGACGAACTCCAGGGTGAGACCTGTGTTCTGACTCCCTCTGGAGCTAATGGTGTCCAGTAGCCTAAGAAGGAGAGCTCTCTGAAAAGCACCCAGTCTCCACTGGGCACAGTATCAAACTGAGGTCTGGAGGAGGGGCATAGAGGGAGGAGCCAGTGCACACCAGATCTAAAGTCTTTCTTAAAGTGCCCATGTCTCCTGCGGAGCCCGTCTATCCCCATGGTCCTTACGGAGTCCCCAGCATCCTCTAGGATGTAAGAGAAAAGTGTGAAACCAAGGAATAATAAAGGGAGGACAGTACCCGCCCTGTATGTAGTGTACAGCTAAATTAGTAAAACAGGTGCAATACCTGTTCTTGTAAGCTCCGCTGGTGAAGATATGTGGGACTTGAACCCAGGTCTGTACCTGGATGTCCCTGTTATTAGAATAATAAGTGGTGGAAGTGGTGGGATGCTGATTTGTAGCTCTAACCACTATATCTGCTATTGTGCTGTGCCACAGTGGCTTTAAATTCACGAACCAGGGGCCTCTGTGTTGTATGAACAGCACTAGTCTTTTGGCCAATGGGGCACTGGAGAAGCTAAGAGTCAAAGTCGGGTTTAAAAAATAATAAATAAATAAATAAAAAAATCTTCAGGAGAAGTCCCAACAGTGACCAGCTCCCTTGGGCATAAATTAAAGACTGGCTTGGAGGGGGGACATAGAGTAGGGGAGGAGCTAGTCACATGGTTATAAATTTAAAGTGCCAGCTCCCAGTTACTGCCTACTATATCCCCATTGTATCTGCACTCCAGTGGCCCCTAGTGGATGAAGGAGAAATTAGTGTTACCTAATTTGCAGCTAATTTAAATAAGAATTTACTTACCGATAATTCTATTTCTCATAGTCCGTAGTGGATGCTGGGAACTCCGTAAGGACCATGGGGAATAGCGGCTCCGCAGGAGACTGGGCACAAAAGTAAAAGCTTTATGACTAGCTGGTGTGCACTGGCTCCTCCCCCTATGACCCTCCTCCAAGCCTCAGTTAGGATACTGTGCCCGGACGAGCGTACATAATAAGGAAGGATCTTGAATCCCGGGTAAGACTCATACCAGCCACACCAATCACACCGTACAACTTGTGATCTGAACCCAGTTAACAGTATGATAAACGTAGGAGCCTCTGAAAAGATGGCTCACAACAATAAACAACCCGATTTTTGTAACAATAACTATATACAAGTATTGCAGACAATCCGCACTTGGGATGGGCGCCCAGCATCCACTACGGACTATGAG
Source organism: Pseudophryne corroboree (assembly GCF_028390025.1). Classification (NCBI taxonomy): domain Eukaryota; kingdom Metazoa; phylum Chordata; class Amphibia; order Anura; family Myobatrachidae; genus Pseudophryne; species Pseudophryne corroboree. The sequence continues at coordinate 516,895,371 of NC_086444.1, read as the reverse complement.
AAATAGAATTATCGGTAAGTAAATTCTTATTTTCTCTGACGTCCTAGTGGATGCTGGGAACTCCGTAAGGACCATGGGGATTATACCAAAGCTCCCAAACGGGCGGGAGAGTGCGGATGACTCTGCAGCACCGAATGAGAGAACTCCAGGTCCTCCTCAGCCAGGGTATCGAATTTGTAAATTTTAGCAAACGTGTTTGCCCCTGACCAAGTAGCTGCTCGGCAAAATTGTAAAGCCGAGACCCCTCGGGCAGCCGCCCAAGATGAGCCCACCTTCCTTGTGGAATGGGCTTTTACAGATTTTGGCTGTGGCAGGCCTGCCACAGAATGTGCAAGCTGAATCGTACTACAAATCCAACGAGCAATCGTCTGCTTAGAAGCAGGAGCACCCCAGCTTGTTGGGTGCATACAGGATAAACAGCGAGTCAGATTTTCTGACTCCAGCCGTCCTGGAAACATATATTTTCAGGGCCCTGACTACGTCCAGCAACTTGGAGTCCTCCAAGTCCCTAGTAGCCGCAGGCACCACAATAGGCTGGTTCATGTGAAACGCTGAAACCACCTTAGGGAGAAATTGAGGGCGAGTCCTCAGTTCTGCCCTGTCTGAATGAAAAATTAGGTAAGGGCTTTTATATGATAAAGCCGCCAATTCTGAGACACGCCTGGCTGAAGCCAGGGCTAACAGCATGACCACTTTCCATGTGAGACATCTTAATTCCACAGTGGTGAGTGGTTCAAACCAATGTGACTTTAGGAGACTCAACACTACATTGAGATCCCAAGGTGCCACTGGAGGCACAAAAGGAGGCTGTATATGCAGTACCCCTTTGACAAACGTCTGAACTTCAGGCACTGAAGCCAGTTCTTTTTGGAAGAATATTGACAGGGCCGAAATTTGAACCTTAATGGACCCTAATTTTAGGCCCATAGATAGTCCTGTTTGCAGGAAATGCAGGAAACGACCCAGTTGAAATTCCTCTGTAGGGGCCTTCTTGGCCTCACACCACGCAACATATTTTCGCCAAATGCGGTGATAATGTTTCGCGGTTACATCCTTCCTGGCCTTGATCAGGGTAGGGATGACTTCATCTGGAATGCCTTTTTCCTTCAGGATCCGGCGTTCAACCTCCATGCCGTCAAACGCAGCCGCGGTAAGTCTTGGAACAGACAAGGTCCCTGCTGGAGCAGGTCCTTTCTTAGAGGTAGAGGCCACGGGTCCTCCGTGAGCATCTCTTGGAGTTCCGGGTACCAAGTCCTCCTTGGCCAATCCGGAGCCACGAGTATAGTTCTTACTCCTCTCCTTCTTATGATTCTCAATACTTTGGGTATGAGAGGCAGAGGAGGGAACACATACACTGACTGGTACACCCACGGTGTTACCAGAGCGTCCACCGCTATCGCCTGAGGGTCCCTTGACCTGGCGCAATATCTGTCTAGTTTCTTGTTGAGACGAGACGCCATCATGTCCACCTTTGGTTTTTCCCAACGGTTTACAATCACGTGGAAGACTTCTGGGTGAAGTCCCCACTCCCCCGGGTGGAGGTCGTGTCTGCTGAGGAAGTCTGCTTCCCAGTTGTCCACTCCCGGAATGAACACCGCTGACAGTGCTGTCACATAATTTTCCGCCCAGCGAAGAATTCTTGCAGCTTCTGCCATTGCCCTCCTGCTTCTTGTGCCGCCCTGTCTGTTTACGTGGGCGACTGCCGTGATGTTGTCCGATTGGATCAATACCGACTGACCCTGAAGCAGAGGCCTTGCTTGACTTAGGGCATTGTAAATTGCCCTTAGTTCCAGGATATTTATGTGAAGAGACATTTCCATGCTTGACCACAAGCCCTGGAAATTTCTTCCCTGTGTGACTGCTCCCCAGCCTCTCAGGCTGGCATCCGTGGTCACCAGAATCCAGTCCTGAATGCCGAATCTGCGGCCCTCTAGAAGATGAGCACTCTGCAACCACCACAGGAGAGACACCCTTGTCCTTGGAGATAGGGTTATCCGCTGATGCATCTGAAGATGCGATCCGGACCATTTGTCCAGCAGATCCCACTGAAAAGTTCTTGCATGGAATCTTCCGAATGGAATCGCTTCGTAAGAAGCCACCATCTTTCCCAGGACCCTTGTGCATTGATGCACTGACACTTGTCCTGGTTTCAGGAGGTTCCTGACTAGCTCGGATAACTCCCTGGCCTTCTCCTCCGGGAGAAACACCTTTTTCTGGACTGTGTCCAGAATCATCCCTAGGAACAGTAGACGTGTTGTTGGAATCAGCTGCGATTTTGGAATATTTAGAATCCACCCGTGCTGACGTAGCACTACCTGAGATAGTGCTACCCCGACCTCTAACTGTTCCCTGGACCTTGCCCTTATCAGGAGATCGTCCAAGTAAGGGATAATTAAGACGCCTTTTCTTCGAAGAAGAATCATCATTTCGGCCATTACCTTGGTAAAGACCCGTGGTGCCGTGGACAATCCAAACGGCAGCGTCTGAAACTGATAATGACAGTTTTGTACCACAAACCTGAGGTACCCTTGGTGAGAAGGGTAGATTGGGACATGGAGATAAGCATCTTTGATGTCCAGAGACACCATATAGTCCCCTTCTTCCAGGTTCGCTATCACTGCTCTGAGTGACTCCATCTTGAATTTGAACCTTTTTATGTAAGTGTTCAATGATTTCAGATTTAAAATCGGTCTCACCGAGCCGTCCGGCTTCGGTACCACAAACAGCGTGGAGTAATACCCCTTTCCCTGTTGTAGGAGGGGTACCTTGATTATCACCTGCTGGGAATACAGCTTGTGAATAGCTTCCAGTACTGCCTCCCTGTCGGAGGGAGACGTTGGTAGAGCAGACTTCAGGAACCGGCGAGGGGGAGACGTCTCGAATTCCAATTTGTACCCCTGTGATACTACCTGCAGGATCCAGGGGTCCACTTGCGAGTGAGCCCACTGCGCGTTGAAACTTTTGAGACGGGCCCCCACCGTGCCTGAGTCCGCTTGTAAAGCCCCAGCGTCATGCTGAAGACTTGGCAGAAGCGGGGGAGGGCTTCTGATCCTGGGAAGAGGCTGCCTGCTGCAGTCTGTTTCCCCTTCCTCTGCCCCGGGGCAGAAATGAGTGGCCTTTTGCCCGCTTGCCCTTATGGGGACGAAAGGACTGAGTTTGAAAAGACGGTGTCTTTTTCTGCTGAGAGGTGACCTGGGGTAAAAAGGTGGATTTCCCAGCCGTCGCCGTGGCCACCAGGTCCGATAGACCGACCCCAAATAACTCCTCCCCTTTATACGGCAAAACTTCCATATGCCGTTTGGAATCCGCATCACCTGACCACTGTCGTGTCCATAAACTTCTTCTGGCAGAAATGGACAGCGCACTTACTCTTGATGCCAGGGTGCAAATATCCCTCTGTGCATCTCGCATATATAGTAATGCATCCTTTAAATGCTCTATAGTCAATAATATACTGTCCCTATCCAGGGTAGCAATATTTTCAGTCAGGGAATCCGACCAAGCCACTCCAGCGCTGCACATCCAGGCTGAGGCGATTGCTGGTCGTAGTATAACACCAGTATTTGTGTATATACCCTTTAGGATATTTTCCAGCTTTCTATCAGCTGGTTCCTTGAGGGCGGCCGTATCAGGAGACGGCAACGCCACTTGTTTTGATAAGCGTGTGAGCGCCTTATCTACCCTAGGGGGTGTTTCCCAACGCGCCCTAACCTCTGGCGGGAAAGGGTATAATGCCAATAATTTATTAGAAATCAGCAGTTTTTTATCGGGGGAAACCCACGCTTTGTCACACACCTCATTTAATTCATCTGATTCAGGAAAAACTATGGGTAGTTTTTTCACACCCCACATAATACCCCTTTTTGTGGTACTTGTAGTATCAGAAATGTTCAAAGCCTCCTTCATTGCCGTGATCATGTAACGTGTGGCCCTACTGGACATTACGTTTGTCTCGTCACCGTCGACGCTGGAGTCAGTATCCGTGTCTGGGTCTGTGTCGACCATCTGAGGTAACGGGCGCTTTAGAGCCCCTGACGGTGTTTGAGACGCCTGGACAGGCACTAACTGATTTGCCGGCTGTCTCATGTCGTCAACAGTTTTTTGCAAAGTGCTGACACTGTCACGTAATTCCTTCCATACGACCATCCAGTCAGGTGTCGACTCCCTAGGGGGTGACATCACTATTACAGGCAATTGCTCTGCCTCCACATCATTTTCCTCCTCATACATGTCGACACAATCGTACCGACACACAGCACACACACAGGGAATGCTCTGATAGAGGACAGGACCCCACGAGCCCTTTGGGGAGACAGAGGGAGAGTTTGCCAGCACACACCAGAGCGCTATATATATACAGGGATAACCTTATATAAGTGTTTCTCCCTTCTATAGCTGCTGTATTTGTATTATCTGCCAATTAGTGCCCCCCCTCTCTTGTTTTACCCTGATTCTGTATCAGGACTGCAGGGGAGAGTCAGGGAGCCGTCCTTCCAGCGGAGCTGTGAGGGAAAATGGCGCTTGTGTGCTGAGGAGATAGGCTCCGCCCCCTTTTCGGCGGCCTTTTCTCCCGCTTTTTTTAGGAAAACTGGCAGGGGTTAAATGCATCCATATAGCCCAGGAGCTATATGTGATGCATTTCTTTAGCCATATAAGGTTTAAAACGTGTTTTATTGCGTCTCAGGGCGCTCCCCCCCAGCGCCCTGCACCCTCAGTGACCGGAGTGTGAAGTGTGCTGAGAGCAATGGCGCACAGCTGCAGTGCTGTGCGCTACCTTATTGAAGACAGGAACGTCTTCTGCCGCCGATTTTTCCGGACCTCTTCGCTCTTCTGGCTCTGTAAGGGGGCCGGCGGCGCGGCTCCGGGACCCATCCAAGCTGAGCCTGTGATCGTCCCTCTGGAGCTAATGTCCAGTAGCCAAGAAGCCCAATCCACTCTGCATGCAGGTGAGTTCGCTTCTTCTCCCCTTAGTCCCACGATGCAGTGAGCCTGTTGCCAGCAGGTCTCACTGAAAATAAAAAACCTATTTAAACTTTTACTCTAAGCAGCTCAGGAGAGCTACCTAGCATGCACCCTTCTCGGCCGGGCACAAAAATCTAACTGAGGCTTGGAGGAGGGTCATAGGGGGAGGAGCCAGTGCACACCAGCTAGTCATAAAGCTTTTACTTTTGTGCCCAGTCTCCTGCGGAGCCGCTATTCCCCATGGTCCTTACGGAGTTCCCAGCATCCACTAGGACGTCAGAGAAATACTAATTACCTCCAATTGTCATATCCCTTACTCTTCAACCTGTCTAGAAAAAGTCCCAAAATACCATTTTCTCCCATTTACATAAAGAGATGACGTAATCACAATAACTCATAAGCACCCCTTACAGACAAATAGGAGGCACAATTCACTAGGCCTATCATAAAGTAGGGAAATAACAGGACTGGCCCATATATGCTGTAATAGCAGCACCACCCAGAAATTCAGAGAAACGTTTCTCTGACACAGAATTATAGTTGTCTAATAGCTCAGATATATGTGAAGAATAGCAAAGGACACATTTCCCATATCTGTGCTCAGTCACTGTATATGCAGACCATTTTCTAATGTAAACATTTTCTACGCAAAGGGGCATTTGTAATCCCTTATTTTACTGGTATTTTATATTTTTCTATGATATTACTGATTAATAGGTAGAGTAATTTGCACACCTTCCCACAAGACACCAGTGATGGCAAATGTATGGTGCCTGTCTAGAGGACATCAATTGGTATACAATGTTACAGACAGTTTTATAGTTACATGGTAGTCTTGTTTTTACAGTTGGGCATTTTTTGCTCTACTGCCTGGCAAGTAGTCCTTATACATGTCCTGCTTAGACAGAGAAGGGTGCATTTCTTCTTTAACTAATACACCTGTTCTGTGCACAGTGTAAAGATGCAAACATTTCCACAGTGCTTCTTGCAAATGTGACATAGACTTGTAATCCCCCTGCAGTACCAATGTGTATCTGACCCATACACTATAGTGGGGAATTTAATTAACTTGCCCCCACAAGTGAGGCTGGTGAACTGTCATTGCAACCATGCGTAAACGTCAGTAACAGCATCGGAACTCGCCCGACTTGTTCTTGTGAGTGAGTAAGTGCGGCTATATGTTGCACTTACAGTACTACTGGACTTGATGCCCTATAGTGCAAGTCCAAGCCGCAAGGGGGGGGGGGGGGCCTTGCGGCTTGGACTTGCACTATGGGGCAGCAAGTCCAGCAGTTCTGTAAGTGCAACATATAGCCGCACTTACTCATAAGAGCAAGGACATCGCCAACAACTGAATTCCCCCCTAGTTGTCAAGCCATCTCAACCTCTACCCACTTTTGTCCTACCCCCTCCATCAAACCCTTTGCTGCTGATTGCTGATGGTTTTCCCACACCGGCGCTGAGGCCAATTTTTTGTTTGTAAATGTCACATTCTAACATGAATTGATCTTTTTTTTATGTAGTACCCACCCAAATTACACCTGTTTTTTTAGAAGACATGGGGGTAAATTCTACTTCTCATTTATCTAGACCCTTCCAGAAGATAATAGCTGGAATCTGATTGGTTGCCATGGGCAACATACCATCTTAAATAGAACGCCCATCTTAGTAGATTTACCCCATGGCATTTTCAGAAATGATCATTAATTTTTTTGGTCTTTCTAACACGTCAAATAAAAACATAACCAAAGTGGGCAAAAAAAGGGGGTTTAAATTGAGATTTCAAGAAAATTATCTAAAAGCAAATGTGAGTTTTGTTTTATTATATACAACTCAAACACTTTATGCTTCAAACTTTGAGATTAGTTAACCTTATAAAAATAGGTTTTCACAACCTGGCCATGCACCAGGGCTGACTGGGGGACATCGATAGTGCCCACAGGCGCCCACATATAGGGCATACATACTGAGCGATATGCCAATATGTCGTTCCGATCAGACAGGATTGATATATCGGGCCGGTATCGCCTCAGTGTGTACCCAGCTTAAGCCTACTCTTCATCATATCTGGGTAATGAAAGAACATTAGTTTGCAGTGTTTATGATAAAAAGCAGAGATTTCAAGCATCCTATCTCCTGGTATTGGGAGCAGACATATACATTTGTGACTGTTGCAAGTTGTATTTTTGCACTGAAATGATGTATCTGGCATTTTACACTTGGAAAACCCAACCAAATTTGCTGTACTTCTAATACAGATGTATTACGCCTGGAGAAGTGATAAAGCAGTGATAAGTGGAAGGTGATAATGCACCAGCCAATCAGCTCCTAACAGTCAATTTACATATTGGAGCTGATTGGCTGGTGCGTTATCACCTTGCACTTATCACTGCTTTATCACTTCTCCAGGCTTAAAACATCTGTCCCAATATGTTTAGCGACATTGTTTATTGATGTATAGTTATTTTGCAGTCAATGCGTAAAATAATTTGGAAATTGATCATAAAATAAATGATTATCATCATATTTGAATTCTGCCAAACCATTCTGGATTCATGCTTAAAGTTAAGCTACAAACAGCAATTTTAAAGCTGATTTAGGGCTAATTAATTTTAATGCTAAGGATTAATAATTCCCACTATCAATATAAATATTGAAAGTATCTGAAATTGCAGAATGCGGCACAACCTATTTTTAAGTATTAATTCTGCTTATTAAAATCACACTTGTGTATATCTTTAACCTAGTTTTCGAAATGAGAAAACTTTTTCCACAATCGCAGCAAACTGTTCAGGAAACCAAATCATTTGACAGAATGTTAATATTAAGGGGGGGTTGCATTCCGATGAATTTCTAGGTATACACTATAAGATTATCTGACCAATTTTTTCGGGTTGGGGCGAAAATCTGGTAATGTATGGGAGCAAATAACAATCAAACATTTGCTCCCAAAAGCTGGAAAATGGGCAAAAATGGTAATTCGGATAAATAGGTTAAATCAAATGGATTTAGCCAATATGTCTGAATGTCTAATGTTGTCTGTTTCCAGTGTTTTGGAGCAAATGGTTAATTGTCATTTGCTCCCATACATTACCAGATTTTCGCTCCAACCAGAAAGATTGCACAGATAATCTTATGTGTATTTTACATATATTTTGTACAATAATATGTTTGTATGAAAATCTGTAAGTAAAGACAGGAGATAAAGTAACAGTAGCTTTTCAAAGATGCCAAATCGTCAGTGTTTTTGCCAGCAGGATTTATAACATCTATAATATTACATGCAAAACCAGGCATGCTTTGCATTGATAGATAGATAGATAGATAGATAGATAGATAGATAGATAGATAGATAGATAGATAGATAGATAGATAGATAGATAGATAGATAGATAGTTATAGCAATATCAGAGCTCACAAATATAATTCTTGATTTCACTTATCTATACATGTATAGACCATTTACCTGAGCAGCCATGACACGCTGTCGCTCAGCTATCAAGCTACACTTCTTGCACTGACAGTCCCTCCACATACAAAAACGCTTATGGCCCTTGAGTGGAGATGAATATCCATGGTTTCGGCAGCGAGCACACTTGGGCAACCGCGGACTCTTCTTCCCATGACCCCCTGTGGAGAGATGCCCGGAGCTGCGAGGCTTGGTAAAAGGCTCTTCATTATTGGGCATCCTTTCTCCTCCAGAGACAAAAAGCCTAGAAGGATCAGAAAGATGGAGTGGAATTGGTGTCTAATTTACAGCTTACTTCTTCCGTCTCCTTATAAATTAATGTGACACTGTCTAAAGCCGGTAGTTACTTTTTGCAACATTTGGGAATGTTGTGTGATGTATGTGGGAGGAATAAATGACCTCTACAGGCTTCTTACAGTCTTACAGGCAAGGTCACCTGAATGAACGAAAACATTCTTAAACTTTTTATAGAATACTAGCAGTGCTTGCCAGTCGTTGGCGAGTGATTATTCATTTTATTCAATTATACTTTTTTCTTTCCCTTTTTTATAGTTCACTCATCTGTCTTAATATCTTCTAGCTATTGAATTGAGCAATACGCACTTATTTTAGCAATGAAATACAGTTGAAAAATAAAAACAGATTTCTTAACAAAAGCGCAAAGATGTCGTACTATGAAAAATCTTTAAGACACATCCAACACCTAAGGAGCCTGCTCGTACAGTGCCCGTGGAACCGGGAGCGCTATAGAAGTAGACTTCAGTCTGTCTCACTTTTACACATGTGGAGGGTGGTGGTGGTGGTAGTGACGCGTCAAGAATGTATGCATGCATAGGCGGATTCAGGGGGACACCCCTTGCCATTTAGGATTTTATTTAATTCAAGTGCAGCAACGCAGTGTGAAGAGACGCGCACCACTACTATGGAAGGGGGTGCGTTTACCCAAATCAGCAGCACTGCAGTCAGGACCATGCAGGCGATGAGCAAACAGTATTAGTTTCCTCAGTGCACTGTACCCCATGGCACTGACTGGTGCCTCCTTTCCCCCCTCTCCCGTACTGGCATGCACCTTTGCACACTATATTGCTGCACTTGAATAAAATAAAATTAACATTTTCAGAAATGACAGGGGATGCCCCATTATTATGTGCCTCATTACCCATGTGTCAGCCCCTAAGACCGTCCCCCTCCCCACCCCACCCCATTACCCATGTATGGCTCTGGTCTGTGGCACAATGACAGAGACGATTCAATGCATTGATTATTTTGTTCGCTATTTGGTCATTTAATATGACAGCGAGACGATTCATAGCCTATGATACTGCGAAGATCTCAATAAACATTTCAGTGAAAATCCAATCAAAATTGTTTCAGTAGTTCTCGAGTTTATCTAGAACATACATACAAATAAACGATTTTATAACTGTCCTGCCAGATTACACAAGGAGTTGCTGCTGGCAGAAGCCAAGTAAGTTATCTCTGTAATGGCTTCCTGATGAGGAGAAAGGATTGGTGGCCAAAAAACTGCAGGAATTGGGCAGTTGAGGATTATTAAAGTAAAAAAAGGATAAGCACATGAGGGAAGAGGGCCCTACTCATGAGAGCTTACATTCTATAGGGGAGGGGCAGACAGACAGGGGTGACACAGATGGGGTAGACCGAGCATGGGACAGAGGGTTAGGATGACAATTGGCTGGCTTTGGTGAAGAAGTGGGTCTTAAGAGCCCGTTTGAAGTTCTGTAGGGAGGTGGAGAGTCTGAGGGGGAAAGGTAAAGAATTCCAGAGAAAGGGAGCAGCACGTGAAAAATCTTGGAGATAAGAGTGGGAGGAAGTAATCAGTAGACAGGAGAGTCGGCGTGCATTAGCAGAGCGAAGAAGACGGATGGGAGAGTAAAGGGAGATAAGGTTAGAGATGTAAATGGGAGAGGAGTGGGTGAGTGGTTTGTAAGTGAGTGTGAGAAGTTTGAATTGGATTCTGAAAGGGAAGGGAAGCCAGTGAAGGGCTTGTAGGAGAGGAGAGGTGGATGTAGTGCGTTTGGTGAGGAAGATGAGCCGGGCTGCAGCATTGAGGATAGATCAGAGTGGAGAGAGGTAACTGTCAGGGAGGCCAGTTAGGAGGAGATTACAGTAATCTAATCTGGAAATAATCAGTGAGTGAATAATGGTCTTAGTGGCATCCTGGGTGAGAAAAGGTCTGATCCTGGAAATGTTTCTGAGATAAAAATGACAGGTTTGTGAGAGGTGCTGAATGTGTGGTTTGAAAGATAGGGAGGAGTCAAGGATTATGCCAAGACAGCGTACTTGGGGGCTAGAGGAGATAGTCGTGCCATTAATGGATAATGAGATTGTGGGAGGTTAGGTTGTGCGGGAGGGTGGGAAGATGATCAGCTCAGTCTTAGACATACTGAGTTTAAGAAAGCGCTGAGACATCCAGGAAGAGATAGCAGAAAGACAGTTGAAGGTACGAGTGAGGAGAGCTGTGGAGAGGGGAGGAAAGGTAGATTTGAGTGTCATCAGCATAGAGGTGATATTGGAAGTTAAAAGAACTAATGAGTTCACCTAAAGAGGACGTATAGAGAGAGAAAAGGAGAGGACCAAGAACAGAGCCTTTGGGGGACACCAACAGCTAGTGGATGTGGGGGGGGAGGTAGACAGAGAAGGAACGATCAGAGAGGTAGGAGGACAGCCAGGAGAGGGCAGTATCATGCAAACCAATAGAGTGAAGGATTTGCAGAAGGAGAGGGTGATCCACAGTGTCAAAAGCAGCAGAGAGGTCAAGGGAAGGAACGGATGATGGCCATGACTTCCTCACCAGATACATGGGAGAAAAATGTCACAGTTGGTAGGAGGGAAGGGAAGGGGTGGCAAGGGATGGGTGGTGGCTGGTTGCTGGTCTGGTGGGATGTGATGTCCTGACGTATGGAATCAATCTTGGATGTGAAATAATAAGAATTTACTCACCGGTAATTCTATTTCTCGTAGTCCGTAGTGGATGCTGGGAACTCCGTAAGGACCATGGGGAATAGCGGGCTCCGAAGGAGGCTGGGCACTCTAGAAAGATTTATGACTACCTGGTGTGCACTGGCTCCTCCCACTATGACCCTCCTCCAAGCCTCAGTTAGGACACTGTGCCCGGACGAGCTGACATAATAAGGAAGGATTTAGAATCCCGGGTAAGACTCTTACCAGCCACACCAATCACACCGTACAACTCGTGATACTATATCCAGTTTGACAGTATGAAAACAACTGAGCCTCTCAACAGATGGCTCAACAATAACCCTTTAGTTAACAATAACTATTTACAAGTATTGCAGACAATCCGCACTTGGGATGGGCGCCCAGCATCCACTACGGACTACGAGAAATAGAATTACCGGTGAGTAAATTCTTATTTTCTCTGACGTCCTAGTGGATGCTGGGAACTCCGTAAGGACCATGGGGATTATACCAAAGCTCCCAAACGGGCGGGAGAGTGCGGATGACTCTGCAGCACCGAATGAGAGAACTCCAGGTCCTCCTCAGCCAGGGTATCAAATTTGTAGAATTTTGCAAACGTGCCCCTGACCAAGTAGCTGCTCGGCAAAGTTGTAAAGCCGAGAGCCCTCGGGCAGCCGCCCAAGATGAGCCCACCTTCCTTGTGGAATGGGCATTTACAGATTTTGGCTGTGGCAGTCCTGCCACAGAATGTGCAAGCTGAATTGTACTACAAATCCAGCGAGCAATAGACTGCTTAGAAGCAGGAGCACCCAGCTTGTTGGGTGCATACAGGATAAACAGCGAGTCAGATTTTCTGACTCCAGCCGTCCTGGAAACATATATTTTCAGGGCCCTGACAACGTCTAGCAACTTGGAGTCCTCCAAATCCCTAGTAGCCGCAGGCACCACAATAGGCTGGTTCAGGTGAAACGCTGACACCACCTTAGGGAGAAATTGGGGACGAGTCCTCAATTCTGCCCTATCCATATGGAAAATCAGATAAGGGCTTTTACAAGATAAAGCCGCCAATTCTGACACTCGCCTGGCTGAAGCCAAGGCTAATAACATGACCACTTTCCACGTGAGATATTTCAGATCCACGGTTTTTAGTGGCTCAAACCAATGTGATTTTAAGAAACTCAACACCACGTTGAGATCCCAAGGTGCCACAGGAGGCACAAACGGGGGCTGAATATGCAGCACTCCTTTCACAAATGTCTGAACTTCAGGTACTGAAGCTAGTTCTTTTTGAAAGAAAATCGACAGAGCCGAGATCTGTACTTTAATGGAGCCTAGTTTTAGGCCCATATTCACTCCTGCTTGCAGGAAATGCAGAAATCGACCTAGTTGAAATTCCTCTGTTGGGGCCTTTTTGGCCTCGCACCATGCAACATATTTCCGCCATATGCGGTGATAATGCTTTGCCGTAACATCTTTCCTGGCCTTAATAAGCGTAGGAATGACTTCTTCCGGAATACCCTTTTCCTTTAGGATCCGGTGTTCAACCGCCATGCCGTCAAACGCAGCCGCGGTAAGTCTTGGAACAGACAGGGCCCCTGCTGTAGCAGGTCCTGTCTGAGCGGTAGAGGCCACGGGTCCTCTGAGAGCATCTCTTGAAGTTCCGGGTACCACGCTCGTCTTGGCCAATCCGGAACCACGAGAATTGTGTTTACTCCTCGCTTTCGTATTATTCTCAATACCTTTGGTATGAGAGGCAGAGGAGGGAACACATAAACCGACTGGTACACCCACGGTGTCACTAGAGCGTCCACAGCTACCGCCTGAGGGTCCCTTGACCTGGCGCAATATCTTTTTAACTTTTTGTTGAGGCGGGACGCCATCATGTCCACCTGTGGTTTTTCCCAACGGTTTACCAGCATCTGGAAGACTTCTGGATGAAGTCCCCACTCTCCCGGGTGGAGGTCGTGTCTGCTGAGGAAGTCTGCTTCCCAGTTGTCCACTCCCGGAATGAACACTGCTGACAGTGCTAGTACATGATTCTCCGCCCATCGGAGGATTCTTGTGGCTTCTGCAATCGCCATCCTGCTTCTTGTGCCGCCCTGTCGATTTACATGGGCGACTGCCGTGATGTTGTCTGACTGGATCAGCACCGGCTGGTGTAGGAGCAGGGATTTTGCTTGACTTAGGGCATTGTAGATGGCCCTTAGTTCCAGAATATTTATGTGAAGGGAAGTCTCCTGACTCGACCATAGTCCTTGGAAGTTTCTTCCCTGTGTGACTGCCCCCCAGCCTCGAAGGCTGGCATCCGTGGTCACCAGGACCCAGTCCTGTATGCCGAACCTGCGGCCCTCTAGAAGATGGGCACTCTGCAGCCACCACAGTAGAGACACCCTGGTTCTTGGAGACAGGGTTATTAAGCGATGCATCTGAAGATGCGATCCGGACCACTGGTCCAACAGGTCCCACTGAAAGATTCTGGCATGGAACCTGCCGAAGGGAATTGCTTCGTAAGAAGCCACCATCTTTCCCAGGACCCGCGTGCAGCGATGCACTGATACCTGTTTTGGCTTCAGGAGGTCTCTGACTAGAGATGACAACTCCCTGGCTTTCTCCTCCGGGAGAAACACTTTTTTCTGGACTGTATCCAGAATCATACCCAGGAACAGTAGCCGTGTCGTCGGAACCAGCTGTGACTTTGGGATATTCAGAATCCAGCCGTGCTGGTGCAGCACCTCCTGAGATAGTGCTACTCCCACCAACAACTGTTCCTTGGACCTCGCTTTTATTAGGAGATCGTCCAAGTACAGGATAATTAAAACTCCCTTTTTTCGAAGGAGTATCATCATTTCCGCCATAACCTTGGTAAATACCCTCGGTGCCGTGGACAGTCCAAACGGCAGCGTCTGGAATTGGTAATGGCAATCCTGTACCACAAATCTGAGGTACTCCTGGTGAGGATGGTAAATGGGGACATGCAAGTAAGCATCCTTGATGTCCAGGGATACCATGTAATCCCCCTCTTCCAGGCTCGCAATAACCGCCCTGAGCGATTCCATCTTGAACTTGAATTTTTTTATGTATGTGTTCAAGGATTTCAAATTTAAAATGGGTCTCACCGAACCGTCCGGTTTCGGTACCACAAATAGTGTGGAATAGTAACCCCGGCCTTGTTGAAGTAGGGGTACCTTGATTATCACCTGCTGGGAATACAGCTTGTGAATTGCCGCTAGCACCGCTTCCCTGTCTGAGGGAGCAATCGGCAAGGCAGATTTTAGGAACCGGTGGGGTGGAGACGCCTCGAATTCCAGTTTGTACCCCTGAGATACTATTTGAAGGATTCAGGGATCCACCTGTGAGCGAGCCCACTGATCGCTGAAATTCTTGAGGCGGCCCCCCACCGTACCAGGCTCCGCCTGTGGAGCCCCACCGTCATGCGGCGGACTTGGCAGAAGAAGCGGGGGAGGACTTTTGCTCCTGGGAACCTGCTGTTTGTTGCAGCCTTTTTCCCCTACCTCTGCCTCTGGATAGAAAAGACCCGCCTTTTCCACGCCTGTTTTTCTGGGTCCGAAAGGACTGAACCTGATAAAACGGCGCCTTCTTAGGCTGTGAGGGGACATGGGGTAAAAATGCTGACTTCCCAGACGTTGCTGTGGAAACTAGGTCCGAGAGACCATCCCCAAATAATTCCTCATCCTTATATGGCAACACTTCCATGTGCCTTTTAGAATCTGCATCTCCTGTCCACTGGCAAGTCCATAAGCCTCTCCTAGCAGAAATGGACAATGCACTAACTTTAGATGCCAGTCGGCAGATTTCCCTCTGTGCATCTCTCATATATAAGACTGAGTCTTTTATATGGTCTATGGTTAACAGGATCGTGTCTCTGTCTAATGTGTCAATATTTTCTGACAGTTTATCTGACCACGCAGCGGCAGCACTGCACATCCAAGCTGACGCAATAGCTGGCCTAAGTATAATGCCTGAGTGTGTATATACAGACTTCAGGATCGCCTCCTGCTTTCTATCAGCAGGTTCCTTGAGGGCGGCCGTATCCGGAGACGGTAGTGCCACCTTTTTAGACAAACGTGTGAGCGCTTTATCCACCCTAGGAGGTGTTTTCCAACGTGACCTATCCTCTGGCGGGAAAGGGAACGCCATTAGTACCTTCTTAGGAATTACCAATTTTTTATCAGGGAAAGCCCACGCTTCTTCACACACTTCATTTAATTCATCTGATGGGGGAAAAACTACGGGTAGTTTTTTCTCCCCAAACATAATACCCTTTTTTGTGGTACCTGTATTTATATCAGAAATGTGTAACACCTCTTTCATTGCCTCAATCATGCAGTGAATGGCCTTAGTGGGCATCAGGTTAGACTCATCGTCGTCGACACTGGTGTCAGTATCAGTGTCGACATCTGGGTCTGCGGTCTGAGGTAGCGGGCGTTTTAGAGCCCCTGATGACCTGTGCGACGCCTGGACAGGCACGAGCTGAGAAGTCGGCTGTCCCACATTTGGCATGTCGTCAAATTTCTTATGTAAGGAGTCTATACGTGCACTCATTTCTTTCCATAAGCTCAACCACTCAGGTGTCTGCCCCGCAGGGGGGACATCCCTTCTAAAGGCATCTGCTCCGTCTCCACATCATTATCCTCATCAAACATGTCGACACAGCCGTACCGACACACCGCACACACACAAGGAATGCTCCAACAGAGGACAGGACCCACAAAAGCCCTTTGGGGGGACAGAGTGAGAGTATGCCAGCACACACCAGAGCGCTATATAATGCAGGGACTAACTGAGTTATGTCCCCTATAGCTGCTTTTTCTATATAATTTATACAGCGCCTAAATTTAGTGCCCCCCCTCTCTTTTTTTACCCTTTTCTGTAGTGTAGACTGCAGGGGAGAGCCAGGGAGCTTCCTTCCAGCGGATCTGTGAAGGAGAAATGGCGCCAGTGTGCTGCAGGAGATAGCTCCGCCCCTTTTCCGCGGCCTATTCTCCCGCTTTTTTCTGGATTCTGGCAGGGGTATTTTCCACATATATAGCCTCTGGGGCTATATATTGTGGTATTTTTGCCAGCCAAGGTGTTTTTATTGCTGCTCAGGGCGCCCCCCCCCCAGCGCCCTGCACCCTCAGTGACCGGAGTGTGAAGTGTGTGTGAGGAGCAATGGCGCACAGCTGCAGTGCTGTGCGCTACCTTGGTGAAGACTGATGTCTTCTGCCGCCGATTTTCCGGACCTCTTCTTGCTTCTGGCTCTGTAAGGGGGACGGCGGCGCGGCTCCGGGACCGAACACCAAGGACTGGGCCTGCGGTCGATCCCTCTGGAGCTAATGGTGTCCAGTAGCCTAAGAAGCCCAATCCGGCTGCAAGCAGGCGAGTTCGCTTCTTCTCCCCTTAGTCCCTTGCTGCAGTGAGCCTGTTGCCAGCAGGTCTCACTGAAAATAAAAAACCTAAATCTATACTTTCTTTCTAAGGGCTCAGGAGAGCCCCTAGTGTGCATCCAACCTCGGCCGGGCACAAAATCTAACTGAGGCTTGGAGGAGGGTCATAGTGGGAGGAGCCAGTGCACACCAGGTAGTCATAAATCTTTCTAGAGTGCCCAGCCTCCTTCGGAGCCCGCTATTCCCCATGGTCCTTACGGAGTTCCCAGCATCCACTAGGACGTCAGAGAAAAGTGGCAAAATCAAGAGCAGACAATGAGGAAGGTAGAGGAGGTGGTGGTGGGCAGAGGAGGGAGTTTACAGTGGCAAAGAGGCGCCGGGGGTTGGAAGACTGGGCAGAGATGAGAATTTGAAGTATGATTGTTTAGCGAGGGAAAGGGCAGTACTGAAGAATGAGAGCATAAATTTGAAATGAAGGAAGTCTGCCTTAGAGCGTGATTTCCTCCACTGTCGCTCGGCAGTACGTGAGCATTTTTGAAGATATCTGGTGCATTTGGTGTGCCAGGGTTGAGGTGTTGATCTGCGAGGGTGAATAGTGGTTGGCCGAGCAACAGAGTCAAGAGTAGAAGTAAGAGATGCATTGTATAGGGATGTGGCTTGTTCAGGGCATGTGAGAGAGAGAGAAGAGGAGAGAGAAGTGAGTCAAACAGGGAGGATAGGGATGAGGTGTAAATAGCCTCAATGTTATGCTTAGTGATGGTAGCCTTAGGAGGGAGAGATGGGGCAGCAGTAGTAGGTGAGGCGTATTGCATGGACCTCAAATGTAGAGAATGTAAGGGACGGTTCTGGAGGTATAAGTTGGTATGTGTAGCTAGAGGGTAAAAGGATCCCAACAACACTCCCATGGCGACCCCCGTCGGGGTGTGTGTGGAAATCTGAGGCCCCCAGCAGAAAGAGCAGCAGGAGAAGTGGTGCCATAGGGAGTAATACAGGTTCCAGGTTAAAGACCAGGAGATGCAGGGAGTTGGAAGTGAAAAGGTCATGAGTGGGGGCAAACAGATCTGGCATTCCAGAGGGCACAGGATAGGGGGGTAGGAGTTTGTGGAAGAGATGTGAATGAGATTATCAGGATTGCTGTAGCGTTGAGGTAAGATTCATTTGGAAGGAAGGGATAAAGAGGGTGTAATGATGGTGCTGGGTCCTTGGCTAGGAAGGGAGACTGCAGGAGTGAGGCAGGGAGGGAGTGCAGTATGATAGTGGTGGAGAAGAGGTGAGGGAGAGAGCAGGGTTGAGTAGTGGGGTAGAGAGCCTGTGAAGGGGCATGTCACAACTGAGGGCCTGAGCTGACGGGAGGCAGCCTCAGTTGTAGGGGCTGAGATGTACCGGAACCTGGGAGGTTGTATCAGACCCCTGGACATGTAAGTAACATAAATAATAACTGCCCAAAGGCGTGACCACGACAACTTGGATAAAAGTCAATGATGTTTATTATGACAACTCCGCAGCACAGCAGCAGTAAAAGAAAACGTAAAAGTCAGCAAATAATAAATACAGTTCCTGGGTACTACAGGATGGCAGGAGCCACAGGGCACTGGTAGTGTGAGATAGTTCTTATGATCTTCTAGATGGAAAGTCCTTACCAGGCCCGACTGTAGCAATGGAGATAACCCAGGATTGTGCCAGCTGGTGTTCCAGGAAAAGCTGGGTTGCTGAAGGTAAAACAGCTGCTGTGGATACTGGCTGGAACCAGACTGTTGTTAGCACGGAGTGGATACTGGCTGGAACCAGTTAAATAATAGATGAACTTGGGAGCGATGAAATATGAACTGAAATGTAGAACTTGAGAGCGGAGAAATAATAATACCGGTGGAGAGTGGTAAAGTGTAGAAAGGACACCGGCCCTTTAAGGGAAGCTGTACTCTGCTGAAAGCTGAGCTGGAAGCAGGTAATGTTGTAGCTGGAAACAGATGAATCCACAATGGATTGGAGAGTCAGGCTACACCGCAGGTGGAATGCTGGTGCGGGTCTCTATGGTGGAAGTCTTGAGACAGGAGCTGGAACCTGGAAGACAATCACAGGAGAGAGACAAACAGGAACTAGGTTTGACAACCAAAGCACTGACGCCTTCCTTGCTCAGGCACAGTGTATTTATACCTGCAGCAAGGAAGGGATTGGCTAGGCAATTATGCAGATTATCAATACTGAGAACAGATTGGTGGAAATGATCAGCTGACAGAATCCAAGATGGCTGCGCCCATGCAGACACTTGGAGGGAAGTTTGGTTTGTAATCCATGTGGTAATGAAAACAGTAATGGCGGCGCCGGCCACCGGAGACAGGAGGCGCCAGGCTGACAGATGCACATCCAACCACGCGGACACAGCGGAGGCCGCGGCTGACGTAATCGCCACTCAGACACTCTGCATGCAGAAGTTCAGGGACGGCGGCGGAGGCCGCGGGAGACGCCATGCCAGGTGTAATATGGCGTTTACTGTGACAGCGTCCCAGAGTGACAGGAGAGGATACAGGAATGTACACATCAGGATAACAGATGGGATCCGGTCCTGGAGCGCTGAGCCAGCCTTAGGAGGCATCTGATGGGTAAGAAATGGCGTCCAGATACCCGGATCGTGACAGCACCCCCCCCCCCTTTAGGAGTGGCCCCAGGACACTTCTTTGGCTTTTGAGGAAACTTGGAATGGAATCTCCGGACCAAGGCAGGAGCATGGACATCAGAAGCATTGGTCCATGAACGTTCCTCAGGACCATAACCCTTCCAGTCAATAAGATATTGTAGTTGACCGTAACGGTGACGTGAGTCCAGGATCTTGGCCACTTCATACTCAACGCCTCGTTGAGTTTGGACTTTCGGAGTTGGAGGAAGTGAGGAATGAAACCGATTCAAGATCAGCGGTTTCAACAGGGAAACATGGAATGTCCTGGGTATTTTTAAGAAGGGAGGCAACTGGAGTCTGTAAGCAACAGGATTGATGACTTGTTCAATCTTGAAAGGACCGATATAGCGAGGTGCAAACTTCATACTGGGAACTCTTAACCTCAAATTCTTCGTGGATAACCATACCCGATCACCCACCTTGAGAGCAGGAACTGCTCGACGCTTCTTATCCGCAAACTTCTTGTACCTGAACGATGCCTTGAGCAGAGCTGATCGTACGCTCTTCCAGATATTGGCAAACTGATGCAAGGTGATATCCACTGCGGGAACAGAAGTTGCTGGAAGCGGTTGGAACTCAGGGACTTTAGGGTGGAATCCAAAGTTAGTGAAGAATGGTGTTGAAGCAGATGAAGAATGATACTGGTTGTTATGACAGAACTCGGCCCAGGGAAGTAATTGAACCCAGTCATCTTGAGAGGAGGACACATAGATGCGGAGGAAGGCCTCCAAGTCCTGATTCACCCTCTCGGTTTGACCATTGGTCTGAGGATGGTAAGCCGTGGAAAACTTTAGCTTGACTTGGAGGACTTGACATAAACTTCGCCAGAATTTGGCTGTGAATTGAACTCCTCGATCTGAGATAATTTCTTCAGGAAGACCGTGGAGTCGGAAGATCTCTTGTATGAATACTTGAGCCAACTTGGAAGCTGACGGAAGACCGGTGAGAGGAATGAAGTGTGCCATCTTGGTCAACCGGTCAACTACCACCCAGATGGTATTGAACTTGTTGCACATGGGTAAGTCTGTAATGAAATCCATCGACAAGTGGGTCCATGGTCGACGGGGAACGGATAGTGGAACCAGTTGCCCCGCAGGCGACTGGCGGGATACTTTATGTTGGGCACACTTTGGGCAAGATGCAATAAACTCCAAGACGTCCTTTTTCAGAGTTGGCCACCAATAGGACCTAGAGATAAACTCCAGGGTTTTTTGGATACCTGTATGTCCGGCAAAACGGGAAGCATGGGCCCAATGCATGAGCTTCTTCCTTAGCATCGGCTTCACAAAACTTTTCCCTGATGGGGGCGTAGAGTCCATCCCTACCGTGGAGAATGCCAACGGATTTATAATAGGATGCTTGTCTGAAGACTCTGACTCATTCTCTTGCTCCCATGAGCGGGAAAGGGCATTGGCCTTGCGATTCTGAGAGCCCGGACAGAACTGGAGTTTAAAGTCGAACCTGGAAAAGAAAAGTGCCCATCTGGCCTGACGAGGGTTGAGACATTGTGCGCCCTTCAGGTATAAAAGGTTCTTGTGGTCTGTAAGTATGGTGATTGAATGAGAAGCTCCCTCCAACAGATACCTCCACTCTTCTAGAGCGAGCTTGATGGCTAGCAACTCCTGGTCGCCAATGGCATAGTTGCGCTCAGCTGGGGAGAACTTCCGGGAGAAGAAACTGCAAGGGTGTAAATGGCCATCTTTAGCCCTCTGAGATAACACCGCTCCTACTCCAACGGAGGAGGCATCCACCTCTAAGATGAAAGGAGAGTCGATGTCAGGCTGTTTCAGAACAGGCGCAGAGATGAACCTTTGTTTTAAAAGATGAAATGCTTGCATGGCTTCTTCAGACCACTTGGACGGGTTAGCACCCTTCTTAGTGAAAGCAGTAATAGGCGCCACAATGGTGGAAAAGTCTCGTATAAACTTTCGGTAATAGTTGGCGAACCCTAAGAACCTCTGGACCCCTTTGAGGGTTAAGGGTACCGGCCAATTTTGGATTGCTTGTAGTTTCTCAGGATCCATCTATAGTCCGGAACCGGACACAATGTACCCTAGAAACGGAATGGACTTGACTTCAAAGACGCATTTTTCTAATTTGCAATAGAGATGATTGACACGGAGACGGGACAGAACCTCTTTAACCCAAAAACGATGTTCCTCTAAATCGTTGGCAAAAATGAGGATATCGTCTAGATAGACCACGACATGACGGTATAGAATGTCTCTGAAGATCTCATTGACAAAATGCTGGAAGACAGCTGGAGCATTGCTCAATCCGAAGGGCATGACGAGGTACTCATAATGTCCGTCACGGGTGTTAAAGGCGGTCTTCCACTCGTCACCCTCACGGATCCGGATGAGATTGTATGCACCTCGCAAGTCCAGCTTTGTAAAGATGGTAGCTCCGCTAACTCTGTCAAAGAGCTCAGTAATCAGGGGTAAAGGATAACGGTTCTTGATGGTAATGTCGTTCAAACCTCTGTAGTCGATGCACGGCCGCAGACCACCATCTTTCTTTTTTACAAAAAAGAAGCCTGCGCCGGCTGGAGAAGAAGAAGGTCGAATGAACCCCTTTGCTAGGTTCTCTTTAATATATTCCTCCATAGAATGCGTCTCAGGCAGAGACAACGGATAAGTTCGGCCTCGAGGTGGAACCTTCCCTGGAACGAGATCAATCGGACAGTCCCATTCTCTATGAGGAGGAAGGATATCAGCAGAAGCTTTACTGAACACATCCGTGAAATCTTGATATGGAGGAGGTGGAACATCAGACGACCTAGGGGAGGAAGAACAGACAGGCAATACTTTAGACAAACATGTCTCAGCACAGGAGGAACCCCATGCCAGGATTTGCGTAGTCGTCCAATCAATTGTAGGATTGTGAAGACGGAGCCATGGAAGGCCCAGGACCACAGGATGTGTGGCTCTTGGAATCACTAAAAAAGAAATAAGTTCGGAATGAAGAACTCCCACTCTCAGACGAACTGGTAGAGTCCTTAAAGAAATAACTGCATCAAAAATTTTGCTGCCATCCACGGCAGTTAAAGAAATGGACGAAGGAAGTCTCTCGGTGGGTAGGGACCACCGTTTAACATAGGCTTCGGTAATAAAGTTCCCAGCTGCTCCGGAATCAAGGAGGGCAATGACGTTCCGATAACGTTGAGCAACTTGAAGCGAGACTGGGAGATTACAATCTTGAGGAGATGGAGAGGAGATCAATACTCCTAGCCGGCCCTCTCCTTGGCGAGCTAGGATTTGGAGTTTCCCGGACGTTTGGGACAGGCATTAATGGTGTGAGACGGAGCTGCACAATAGAGACAGAGAAACTCGGAGAGACGTCTTCGGCGCTCAGCAGGAGTTAAACGGGAACGGCCAAGTTGCATGGGCTCATCTTTAGATGGTGACAGTTGACGAGGAGGAGGAGCAGAAGATTTTGGAGCAGATGATCTTCCACGCTCAGTTGCTCTCTCTCTGAAACGTAAATCAACTTTCGTGCAGAGTGAGATTAGCTCATCTAACTTAGAAGGTAAGTCTCTGGTAGCTAACTCATCTTTAATACGCTCAGATAAGCCATGCCAGAATGCAGCATACAGGGCCTCGTCGTTCCATGCCAGTTCGGATGCCAGGATCTGGAACTGTATCAGATATTGTCCTACAGTACGTGACCCCTGGCGTAAACGGAGAATCTCGGATGAAGCTGAGGTTACCCGGCCTGGCTCGTCGAAGATGCGCCTGAATGTTGACACGAAGGCAGTGTAGGAAGATAGCAGGGTGTCGGACCTCTCCCATAACGGTGATGCCCAATCAAGGGCTGAGCCACTGAGAAGAGAAATAATGTAGGCAATTTTTGTACGGTCACTGGGAAAATTGCCAGGTTGTAGCTCAAACTGAATCTCACACTGGTTAAGAAATCCCCTGCAGAATCTTGGAGATCCGTCAAATTTTGCTGGCGTTGGAAGATGAAGACGTGGAGCAGAAATGGGTAAGGTGGGTGGGGTTATAGCTGGAGTCACTGTGGTTGACGCACCAGACGCGCCTGATCCACGGAGAGTTGTCTGAATCCCATCCAGCCGAGTAGAGAGATCCTGGAGACAGCGGATGATGTGGCCCTGTGCAGCCTCCTGATGTTCTAGTCGGGCTGCCAGTTCTTGCATCGGCCTGGCCGCTTGATCCTGGTCTCCGGCTGGATTCATTAGGTCAGTGCTTACTGTCACAACTGAGGGCCTGAGCTGACGGGAGGCAGCCTCAGTTGTAGGGGCTGAGATGTACCGGAACCTGGGAGGTTGTATCAGACCCCTGGACATGTAAGTAACATAAATAATAACTGCCCAAAGGCGTGACCACGACAACTTGGATAAAAGTCAATGATGTTTATTATGACAACTCCGCAGCACAGCAGCAGTAAAAGAAAACGTAAAAGTCAGCAAATAATAAATACAGTTCCTGGGTACTACAGGATGGCAGGAGCCACAGGGCACTGGTAGTGTGAGATAGTTCTTATGATCTTCTAGATGGAAAGTCCTTACCAGGCCCGACTGTAGCAATGGAGATAACCCAGGATTGTGCCAGCTGGTGTTCCAGGAAAAGCTGGGTTGCTGAAGGTAAAACAGCTGCTGTGGATACTGGCTGGAACCAGACTGTTGTTAGCACGGAGTGGATACTGGCTGGAACCAGTTAAATAATAGATGAACTTGGGAGCGATGAAATATGAACTGAAATGTAGAACTTGAGAGCGGAGAAATAATAATACCGGTGGAGAGTGGTAAAGTGTAGAAAGGACACCGGCCCTTTAAGGGAAGCTGTACTCTGCTGAAAGCTGAGCTGGAAGCAGGTAATGTTGTAGCTGGAAACAGATGAATCCACAATGGATTGGAGAGTCAGGCTACACCGCAGGTGGAATGCTGGTGCGGGTCTCTATGGTGGAAGTCTTGAGACAGGAGCTGGAACCTGGAAGACAATCACAGGAGAGAGACAAACAGGAACTAGGTTTGACAACCAAAGCACTGACGCCTTCCTTGCTCAGGCACAGTGTATTTATACCTGCAGCAAGGAAGGGATTGGCTAGGCAATTATGCAGATTATCAATACTGAGAACAGATTGGTGGAAATGATCAGCTGACAGAATCCAAGATGGCTGCGCCCATGCAGACACTTGGAGGGAAGTTTGGTTTGTAATCCATGTGGTAATGAAAACAGTAATGGCGGCGCCGGCCACCGGAGACAGGAGGCGCCAGGCTGACAGATGCACATCCAACCACGCGGACACAGCGGAGGCCGCGGCTGACGTAATCGCCACTCAGACACTCTGCATGCAGAAGTTCAGGGACGGCGGCGGAGGCCGCGGGAGACGCCATGCCAGGTGTAATATGGCGTTTACTGTGACAGCGTCCCAGAGTGACAGGAGAGGATACAGGAATGTACACATCAGGATAACAGATGGGATCCGGTCCTGGAGCGCTGAGCCAGCCTTAGGAGGCATCTGATGGGTAAGAAATGGCGTCCAGATACCCGGATCGTGACAGGGCAGAAGTAAACTGCAATGGGGAAACAGAAGAGGAGGTGAAGGGAGGCAGAGAGGAGGATGGGATATATAGGAGAGGAGAGAGGATGAGATGTAGGAGACTGGGAGAGAAGGATAGAGGTGGTTCCAGGGGACAGAATAAAGGATTAGGAAGACAAGGATTAATGTGGAATGTTGCCAGCCTGGCCATTGTGTGGATGGGGCAAATAGTGGTAGTAAAAATAAGAATTTACTTACCGATAATTCTATTTCTCATAGTCCGTAGTGGATGCTGGGGACTCCGAAAGGACCATGGGGAATAGCGGCTCCGCAGGAGACTGGGCACAAAGTAAAAGCTTTAGGACTAGCTGGTGTGCACTGGCTCCTCCCCCTATGACCCTCCTCCAAGCCTCAGTTAGGATACTGTGCCCGGACGAGCGTACACAATAAGGAAGGATTTTGAATCCCGGGTAAGACTCATTACCAGCCACACCAATCACACCGTACAACTTGTGATCTGAACCCAGTTAACAGCATGATAACAGAAGGAGCCTCTGAAAAGATGTCTCACAACAACAATAACCCGATTTTTGTAACAATAACTATGTACAAGTAATGCAGACAATCCGCACTTGGGATGGGCGCCCAGCATCCACTACGGACTATGAGAAATAGAATTATCGGTAAGTAAATTCTTATTTTCTCTAACGTCCTAGTGGATGCTGGGGACTCAGAAAGGACCATGGGGATTATACCAAAGCTCCCAAACGGGCGGGAGAGTGCGGATGACTCTGCAGCACCGAATGAGAGAACTCCAGGTCCTCCTCAGCCAGGGTATCAAATTTGTAGAATTTAGCAAACGTGTTTGCCCCTGACCAAGTAGCTGCTCGGCAAAGTTGTAAAGCCGAGACCCCTCGGGCAGCCGCCCAAGATGAGCCCACTTTCCGTGTGGAATGGGCTTTTATAGATTTTGGCTGTGGCAGGCCTGCCACAGAATGTGCAAGCTGAATTGTACTACAAATCCAACGAGCAATCGTCTGCTTAGAAGCAGGAGCACCCAGCTTGTTGGGTGCATACAGGATAAACAGCGAGTCAGATTTTCTGACTCCAGCCGTCCTGGAAACATATATTTTCAGGGCCCTGACTACGTCCAGCAACTTGGAATCCTCCAAGTCCCTAGTAGCCGCAGGCACCACGATAGGTTGGTTTAAGTGAAATGCTGAAACCACCTTAGGGAGAAATTGAGGACGAGTCCTCAATTCTGCCCTGTCCGTATGAAAAATTAGGTAAGGGCTTTTATAGGATAAAGCCGCCAATTCTGATACACGCCTGGCTGAAGCCAGGGCTAACAGCATTACCACTTTCCAAGTGAGATACTTCAAGTCCACAGTGGAGAGTGGTTCAAACCAATGTGATTTTAGGAATCCCAACACTACATTGAGATCCCAAGGTGCCACTGGAGGCACAAAAGGAGGCTGTATATGCAGTACTCCCTTGACAAACGTCTGAACTTCAGGTACAGAAGCTAGTTCTTTTTGGAAGAATATCGACAGGGCCGAAATTTGAACCTTAATGGACCCTAATTTGAGGCCCATAGACAGTCCTGTTTGCAGGAAATGCAGGAATCGACCCAGTTGAAATTCCTCCGTAGGGGCCTTCCTGGCCTCGCACCACGCAACATATTTACGCCAAATACGGTGATAATGTTGTACGGTTACATCCTTCCTGGCTTTGATCAGGGTAGGGATGACTTCATCCGGAATGCCTTTTTCCTTCAGGATCCGGCGTTCAACCGCCATGCCGTCAAACGCAGCAGCGGTAAGTCTTGGAACAGACATGGTCCCTGCTGGAGCAGGTCCTGTCTTAGAGGTAGAGGCCACGGGTCTTCCGTGAGCATCTCTTGAATTTCCGGGTACCAAGTCCTTCTTGGCCAATCCGGAGCCACGAGTATAGTCTTTACTCCTCTCCTTCTTATGATTCTCAGTACTTTTGGTATGAGAGGAAGAGGAGGGAACACATACACTGACCGGTACACCCACGGTGTTACCAGAGCGTCCACAGCTATTGCCTGAGGGTCCCTTGACCTGGAACAATATCTGTCCAGTTTTTGGTTGTGGCGAGACGCCATCATGTCCACCTTTGGTTTTTCCCAACGGTTTACAATCATGTGGAAGACTTCCGTGTGAAGTCCCCACTCCCCCGGGTGAAGATCGTGTCTGCTGAGCAAGTCTGCTTCCCAGTTGTCCACTCCCGGAATGAACACTGCTGACAGTGCTATCACATGATTTTCCGCCCAGCGAAGAATCCTTGCCACTTCCGTCATTGCCCTCCTGCTTCTCCGACTGGATCAATACTGGCTGACCCTGAAGCAGAGGCCTTGCCTGACTTAGGGCATTGTAAATGGCCCTTAGTTCCAGGATATTTATGTGAAGTGACGTTTCCATGCTTGACCACAAGCCCTGGAAATTTTTTCCCTGTGTGACTGCTCCCCAGCCTCTCAGGCTGGCATCCGTGGTCACCAGGACCCAATCCTGAATGCCGAATCTGCGGCCCTCTAGGAGATGAGCACTCTGTAACCACCACAGGAGAGACACCCTTGTCCTTGGAGATAGGGTTATCCGCTGATGCATTTGAAGATGCGATCCGGACCATTTGTCTAGCAGATCCAACTGAAAAGTTCTTGCGTGGAATCTGCCGAATGGAATCGCTTCGTAAGAAGCCACCATCTTTCCAAGGACCCTTGTGCACTGATGCACTGACACCTGGCCTGGTCTTAGGAGTTTCCTGACTAGGTCGGATAACTCCCTGGCTTTCTCTTCCAGGAGAAACACCTTTTTCTGTACTGTGTCCAGAATCATCCCTAGGAACAGCAGACGTGTCGTCGGAATCAGCTGCGATTTTGGAATATTTAGAATCCATCCGTGCTGTCGTAGTACTATTTGCGATAGTGCTACTCCGACCTCTACCTGTTCTCTGGACCGTGCCCTTATCAGGAGATCGTCCAAGTAAGGGATAATTAAGACGCCTTTTCTTCGAAGAAGAATCATCATTTCGGCCATTACCTTGGTAAAGACCCGGGGTGCCGTGGACAATCCAAACGGCAGCGTCTGAAACTGATAGTGACAGTTCTGTACCACAAACCTGAGGTACCCTTGGTGAGAAGGGCAAATTGGGACATGGAGGTAAGCATCCTTGATGTCCAGAGACACCATGTAGTCCCCTTCTTCCAGGTTCGCTATCACAGCTCTGAGTGACTCCATCTTGAACTTGAACCTTTTTATGTAAGTGTTCAAGGTTTTCAGATTTAAAATGGGTCTCACCGAGCCGTCCGGCTTCGGTACCACAAACAGCGTGGAGTAATACCCCTTTCCCTGTTGTAGGAGGGGTACCTTGATTATCACTTGCTGGGAATACAGCTTGTGAATGGCTTCCAATACTGCCTCCCTGTCGGGGGTAGACGTTGGTAAAGCAGACTTCAAGAACCGGCGAGGGGGAGACGTCTCGAATTCCAATTTGTACCCCTGAGATACTACCTGCAGGATCCAGGGGTCCACTTGCGAGTGAGCCCACTGCGCGCTGAAATTCTTGAGACGGGCCCCCACCGTGCCTAAGTCCGCTTGTAAGGCCCCAGCGTCATGCTGAGGACTTGGCAGAAGCGGGGGAGGGCTTCTGGTCGTGGGAAGAAGCTGTCTGTTGTAGTCTTTTTCCCCTTCCTCTGCCCCGGGGCAGATATGAGTGGCCTTTTGCCCGCTTGCCCTTATGGGGACGAAAGGACTGAGCCTGAAAAGGCGGTATCTTTTTCTGCTGCGAGGTGACTTGGGGTAAAAAGGTGGATTTCCCAGCCGTTGCCGTGGCCACCAGGTCCGATAGACCGCCCCCAAATAACTCCTCCCCTTTATACGGCAATACTTCCATATGCCGTTTGGAATCCGCATCCCCTGACCACTGTCGCGTCCATAATCCTCTTCTGGCAGAAATGGACATCGCACTTACTCTTGATGCCAGAGTGCAAATGTCTCTCTGTGCATCTCGCATATATAGGAATGCATCCTTTAAATGCTCTATAGTCAATAATATATTGTCCCTGTCCAGGGTATCAATATTTTCAGTCAGGGAATCCGACCAAGCCACCCCAGCACTGCACATCCAGGCTGAGGCGATTGCTGGTCGCAGTATAACACCAGTATGTGTGTATATACTTTTAAGGATATTTTCCAGCCTCCTATCTGCTGGCTCCTTAAGGGCGGCCGTTTCTGGAGACGGTAACGCCACTTGTTTTGATAAGCGTGTGAGCGCCTTATCCACCCTAGGGGGTGTTTCCCAACGAGCCCTAACCTCTGGTGGGAAGGGATATAGTGCCAATAATTTTTTAGAAATTAGCAGTTTTCTGTCGGGGGTAACCCACGCTTCATCACACACTTCATTCAATTCATCTGATTCAGGAAAAACTACGGGTAGTTTTTTCACACCCCACATAATACCCCTTTTTGTGGTACTTGCAGTATCAGAGATGTGCAAAACCTCCTTCATTGCCGTGATCATGTAACGTGTGGCCCTACTGGAAAATACGTTTGTTTCTTCACCGTCGACACTGGAGTCAGTGTTTGTGTCTGGGTCCGTGTCGACCCACTGAGGTAATGGGCGTTTAGTAGCCCCTGACGGTGTTTGAGACGCCTGGACAGGCACTAACTGAGCTGCCGGCTGTCTCATGTCGTCAACAGTTTTCTGTAACGTGCCGACACTGTCACGTAATTCCTTAATTACGGCCATCCATTCAGGTGTCGACTCCCTAGGGGGTGACATCACCATTATAGGCAATTGCTCCGCCTCCACATCATTTTCCTCCTCATACATGTCGACACACACGTACCGACACCCAGCACACACACAGGGAATGCTCTGATAGAGGACAGGACCCACTTAGCCCTTTGGGGAGACAGAGGGAGAGTTTGCCAGCACACACCAGAGCGCTATATATGTATAGGGACAACCTTACAATAAGTGTCTATCCCTTATAGCTGCTTATATCTGTTATTTTGCCAAATAAGTGCCCCCCTCTCTTTTTTACCCTGTTTCTGTAGTTGCAGGATGCAGGGGAGATTCTGGGAGCCTTCCTACCAGCGGAGCTGCGTGGGAAAAATGGCGCTGTGTGCTGAGGAGATAGGCCCCGCCCCCTTCACGGCGGGCTCTTCTCCAGCTTTTTTCTGGAAAACTGGCAGGGGTTAAATACATCCATATAGCCCAGGAGCTATATGTGATGTATTTTTCGCCAACTAAGGTAAATTCATTGCTTCCCAGGACGCCCCCCCCCAGCGTCCTGCACCCTCAGTGACCGGAGTGTGAAGTGTGCTGAGAGCAATGGCGCACAGCTGCAGTGCTGTGCGCTACCTTATGAAGACAGGAAAGTCTTCTGCCGCCGATTTATGGACCTCTTCTTGCTTCAGCATCTGTAAGGGGGCCGGCGGCGCGGCTCCGGGACCCATCCATGGCTGGGCCTGTGATCGTCCCTCTGGAGCTAATGTCCAGTAGCCTAAGAAACCCAATCCACTCTGCACGCAGGTGAGTTCGTTTCTCTCCCCTAAGTCCCTCGATGCAGTGAGCCTGTTGCCAGCAGGTCTCACTGAAAATAAAAAACCTATTTAAACTTTTACTCTAAGCAGCTCAGGAGAGCCACCTAGATTGCACCCTTCTCGTTCGGGCACAAAATCTAACTGAGGCTTGGAGGAGGGTCATAGGGGGAGGAGCCAGTGCACACCAGCTAGTCCTAAAGCTTTTACTTTGTGCCCAGTCTCCTGTGGAGCCGCTATTCCCCATGGTCCTTTCGGAGTCCCCAGCATCCACTAGGACGTTAGAGAAATAAGAATAGGAGGAGTGGTGGCTGAGTGAGAGAGCAGTGAAACTGCAGAAATAAATACGAATTGCAAGCATTTAAAAATAGGATTTTGGTACTTACCGGTAAATCCTTTTCTCTTAGTCCGTAGAGGATGCTGGGGACTCTAAAAGGACCATGGGGTATAGAGGGGATCCGCAGGAACTTGGTCACACTGAAAAGACTTAACACTGGGTGTGAACTGGCTCCTCCCTCTATGCCCCTCCTCCAGACCTCAGTTATAGGAACTGTGCCCAGGAGAGACGGACATTTCGAGGAAAGGATTTTTGTGTAAACTAAGGGCTACAAACATACCAGCCCACACCACAAACATACCGTACAACCGGAGTAACAGTAAACCAGATAACAGTATGAATTAACAACAGCAACAAGCTGAAAACCAGGAATACACAACCCGTGTATAAACCAAGTGAACCAACAAGAATACACTGCAAGTAACAGTCCACACTGGGATGGGCGCCCAGCATCCTCTACAGACTAGGAGAAAAGGATTTACCGGTAAGTACCAAAATCCTATTTTCTCTTACGTCCTAGAGGATGCTGGGGACTCCAAAAGGACCATGGGGTTTATACCAAAGCTCCAGACCGGGCGGGAGAGTGCGGACGACTCTGCAGCACCGACTGAGCAAACGCAAGGTCCTCATCAGCCAGGGTATCAAACTTATAGAACTTAGCAAAAGTGTTTGAACCTGACCAGGTGGCCGCTCGGCAAAGCTGTAAAGCCGAGACACCTCGGGCAGCCGCCCAAGACGAGCCCACCTTTCTGGTAGAATGGGCTTTCACTGACTTCGGCACCGGTAGCCCGGCCGAAGAATGAGCCTGCTGAATCGTACTACAAATCCAGCGTGCAATAGTCTGTTTTGAAGCAGGATGACCAATCTTGTTAGAAGCATACAGGACAAACAGCGCCTCAGTTTTCCTGGCACCAGCCGTCCGGACGACGTAGATCTTCAAAGCCCTCACCACATCCAGAGACTTTGGAACTGCCACAGCATCCGTAGCCACCGGCACCACAATAGGTTGGTTAATGTGAAACGAAGACACCACCTTCGGTAAAAATTGTTGACGAGTCCTCAATTCTGCCCTATCTGAATGAAAAATCAAGTACGGGCTCTTATGAGATAAGGCCGCCAACTCAGACACTCGCCTGGCAGACGCCAGCGCCAACAGCATGACTACCTTCCAGGTGAGAAACTTCAACTCAACCTTACGCAAAGGTTCAAACCAGGAAGACATGAGAAACTGTAAGACCACGTCAAGATCCCATGGAGCCACAGGAGGCACAAACGGAGGATTGATATGCAATACTCCTTTCACAAACGTCTGAACCTCTGGGAGGACAGCTAATTCCTTTTGAAAGAAAATAGACAATGCCGAAATCTGCACTTTGATGGAGCCCAATTTCAGGCCTGCATCTACACCTGCCTGCAAAAAGTGAAAAAAACGATCCAAATGAAAATCTTTCGCTGGAGCCAATTTAGCCTCACACCAGGAAACATACTTCTTCCAAATACGGTGATAATGTTTCGCCGTAACCTCCTTCCTAGCCTTAATGAGAGTAGGAATGACCTCCCCGGGAATACCCTTACGAGCTAAGATCTGGCGCTCAACTTCCATGCCGTCAAACGCAGCCGCGGTAAGTCTGGAAACACGCATGGACCCTGCAACAACAGGTCCTCTCTTAGAGGAAGCGGCCAAGGATCTTCCACAAGTAATTCCTGAAGATCCGGATACCAGGCCATTCTTGGCCAATCTGGAACGACGAGAATCGCCTGAACCCTTGCTCGACGAATGATCCCCAGTACCTTTGGAATGAGAGGAAGTGGAGGGAACACATACACCGACTTGAACACCCACGGAGACACCAGGGCGTCCACCGCACTGGCTTGGAGGTCCCTTGACCTGGAACAATATCTCGGGAGCTTCTTGTTGAGACGAGACGCCATCATGTCGATCAACGGAATTCCCCAACGCTTCGTCACATCCGCAAAAACCTCTTGGTGAAGAGCCCACTCTCCCGGATGGAGATCGTGTCTGCTGAGGAAATCTGCTTCCCAGTTGTCCACTCCCGGTAGGAAGACTGCTGACAGGGCGCTCACGTGTTGTTCCGCCCACCGAAGGATTCTTGTGGCCTCCGCCATTGCCGCTCTGCTCCTTGTTCCGCCTTGACGGTTTATATGAGCCACCGCTGTGATGTTGTCTGACTGTACCAGGACAGATCGACCCTGAAGAAGGCTTCTTGCTTGTAGCAGACCGTTGTAAATGGCTTTTAACTCGAGAACATTTATGTGGAGACACGCTTCCTGGAGCGACCATCTCCCCTGGAAGTTTCTGCCTTGGGTGACTGCACCCCAGCCCCGGAGACTTGCATCTGTTGTCAGAAGTACCCAGTCCAGGACACCGAACCGGCGTCCTTCTAGGAGGTGAGAACTTTGTAGCCACCACACGAGAGAAATTCTGGCTCTGGGAGATAGACTTATCTTCCGGTGCATGTGCAGGTGAGACCCGGACCATTTGCTCAGCAAGTCCCACTGAAACACCCGGGCATGAAACCTGCCAAACGGAATGGCTTCGTACGCCACAACCATTTTCCCCAGAACCCAGGACACTCTTCGGCCTCAGAAGTTCCCTGACCATCGACTGCAGTTCTAGAGCTTTTTCTTCTGGAAGTAACACTCTCCGTAACTCCGTGTCCAGAATCATGCCCAGAAAAGACAGCCGAGTGGTCGGAATCAACTGAGATTTCGGCAAATTTAACACCCAAACGTGCTGTCGCAACACCGACAGCACCAAATTTACACTCCTTAGCAACCGTTCCTTGGACCTCGCCTTTATCAGGAGATCGTCCAAGTACGGGATAATTGTAACCCCTTGCTTGCGAAGGAGAACCATCATTTCTGCCATGACCTTGGTGAAAATCCTCGGGGCCGTGGAAAGCCCAAACGGCAACGTCTGAAATTGGTAATGAGAATCCTGTATCGCAAACCTGAGGAAGTCCTGATGCAAAGGAAATATCGGGACGTGTAAGTAGGCATCCTTTATGTCGACTGACGCCATAAAATCCCCCCCTTCTAGGCTGGAAATCACCGCTCGAAGAGATTCCATCTTGAACTTGAAAGCTTTCAAGTATGGATTGAGGGATTTTAGATTCAGAATCAGCCTGACCGAACCGACCGGCTTCGGCACAACAAATAGGCTCGAGTAGAACCCCTCCCCCTGTTGTGACGGGGGAACGGGAACAATGACCCTCTGTTGACACAATTTTTGTATCGCTGCCAGCACCACCTCCCTGTCCGGAAGAGACACTGGTAAGGCCGAAATGAAAAACCGGTGAGGGGGCACCTCCCGAAACTCCAGTTTGTATCCCTAAGACACAATCTCTAGGACCCAAGGATCCAGGTCTGATTGAATCCAGACCTGACTGAAGACTCGCAGACGGCCCCCCACTGGTCCGGACTCCCCCAGGGAAGCCCCAGCGTCATGCGGTGGACTTGGTAGAGGCAGGGGAGGACTTTTGGTCCTGGGCGCCCGACACGGCAGGCGACTTCCTTCCCCTTCCTTTACCCTTAGAAGCGAGGAAGGACGAAACTTTTCCACGCCTGTATTTATTGGGACGAAAGGACTGCATCTGCTGATGTGGTGCCTTTTTGTGTTGTGTGGGAACATAGGGAAGAAAAGAGGACTTACCCGCCGTCGCAGTAGAGACTAGGTCCGCCAAGCCGTCCCCAAACAAGACATTACCTTTGAAGGGTAAAGCTTCCATAGCTCTCTTGGAGTCGGCATCCGCATTCCATTGATGGATCCACAACGCCCTCCTTGCCGATATTAACATGGCATTGGCTCTTGATCCCAAGAGACAAACATCCCTCGCCGCATCCTTCAGGTAATCTGCAGCGTCCTTGATATAACCAAGAGTCAGAAGAACATTATCTTTATCAAGGGTATCCATATCATTAGCTAAATTCTCAGCCCATTTAGCAATAGCAGTACTCATCCACACCGACGCCACCGCAGGTCTGAGCAATGCACCGCCGGTTCATCAGAAATGTGTAAAACATCTTTTATAGCCACAATCGTGTACTGAATCCTCTTCACTAAACGTGGATGCAAAGCAGCCTCAGTGAAATTGACCTCGGAATCAGAGTCCGTGTCGGTATCAGTATCTACCACTTGAGTAAATGGCCGCTTTTGCGAACCCGATGGGGTCTGCACCTGAGACAAAGCCTCTTCTATGGACTTTTTCCACACCTGCGTCTGTGACTCAGACTTATCCAACCTCTTTGATAAAGAAGCTACATTCGTATTGATTTGTACTTAGCAATGTGAGTAAATCAGGTGTCGGCTGCGCCGACAGGCCCAATCAAGACCCGCATCCGCTCCCCCAACAACCTCCTCCGGTGAATAAGATTCAGCCTCAGACATGCCGACACGTTTAATCGACACACAGACACACACACAGAATGTCTCAGCTAGGGGACAGGCCCACAATGAAGGCCAGATAGAGGACACAGAGGGAGTATGACAGCTCACACCCCAGCGCCCATATATCCCTTTAAGGGATATATTTGACCAGGGCTGCTTAAACTAAAATAAAAATGCACAACTGCGCCCCCCCCCCCCCCCCCCCCCTTCGAATAGCTCCCCGTTACTTGAGAGGAGCCGTGGAGGTCCCGGGCCAGCGTCTCCTTCAGCCGCGTGTGGAGGAGAAAAATGGCGCTGTGAGCAGCGCGGCTAAGCTCCGCACCTTCCCGGCGCGCTTCAGCCCGCCAGATTTGAAAATCTGAAAATGCCGGCGGGGGTCTGCTACACGGTGCCGAGGCACCGAAAAGCCTTCTGCCGGCTCCCGGACCCAAGTAACCTGCTGCCCAGGGAGCCCCCCCCCCCCAGCGCCCTGCACCCTGTGAGTGCCGTCAGTGA
The DNA here is from genome assembly GCF_028390025.1 of Pseudophryne corroboree. Lineage (NCBI taxonomy): Eukaryota > Metazoa > Chordata > Amphibia > Anura > Myobatrachidae > Pseudophryne > Pseudophryne corroboree. The sequence continues at coordinate 516,859,630 of NC_086444.1, read as the reverse complement.
TAGTGTGTGGGAGCATGGAGCGCAGCGTTACCGCTGCGCTGTATCTGGTTACTGAAGTCTTCTGCCGTCCTGAAGTCTTCTGATCTTCTCATACTCACCCGACTTCTTTCTTCTGGCTTCAGTGAGGGGAGTGACGGCGCGGCTCCGGGAACAAGCAGCAAGGCGCACCAAGTGATCGAACCCTCTGGAGCTAATGGTGTCCAGTAGCCGAGAAGCAGAGCCCTTAAACTAAGAAGAAGTAGGTCCTGCTTCTCTCCCCTCACTCCCACGATGCAGGGAGCCTGTAGCCAGCAGGTCTCCCTGAAAATAAAAAACCTAACAATAAAGTCTTTTCCAGAGAAACTCAGGAGAGCTCCCCTAGTGAGTGTCCAGTCAGTCCTGGGCACAAAGTCTAACTGAGATCTGGAGGAGGGGCATAGAGGGAGGAGCCAGTTCACACCCAGTGTTAAGTCTTTTCAGTGTGCCCAAGCTCCTGCGGATCCCGTCTATACCCCATGGTCCTTTTGGAGTCCCCAGCATCCTCTAGGACGTAAGAGAAATGTGGTTAATGTCTACAGGTTAACAGTAAGTCAAATATTTTGCTGATGTTAAATGGAAAACAACACAGTGTTAGCAAACAGCAAGTCAGTGTTCCTTCATTAACTATGCTTCTCAGTGAAACATTTGTTTCCCAGGTATTTGCAGGGTCCGAGTAAAAGTTGCATTGCAGGTGTTTTTTGCAGAAAGTGAATGCATAGTTTCCTGAGTAAGTGAGGATTGGAGAACATATATTTGTAGATGCTGGCCAACTATTGTTGGATTGTGAAGGTTTTTTTCGCAGTTGTTTTTTCCTTTCAGTTTCCGCCCAGGTTAAGTCCAGTATAAGTCACAGATGACATCCTTAGAAACATTCATCCTTTGAAAACTTTCATCCCAAACAGATTCAGCCAAGCTGATTCAGCTAGACTACGCACTAATATCACTACCAACAAACATGTGTATGTAAGCACATTGATTGATAGGACCCACCCCTAGCTCATCACCCATTTGAAGCAATAAAACTTACACAAACAAATGGTGCGTGGGCAGTGCCGTTTCTTGCCGCAGCACTTCTTGAGGTCTTTGAATCCCCCCTCCTCCCGAGTGCCCAGCTCGGGGGGGCGTTGTTTCGCGGAATGACGTCACGACGTACCCGCGTCATTCCGTGAAACTCTGCCCCCGAGCTGGGTTCTCGGGAGGAGGGAGAAGGGGGAGCCAAGCCGGACGGCGCCGCGAAGACGAGGGAGAGGTTGTTGAAGCGTGGGAAGAACCGCTTCAAACGTAAGACAGCCTATCCCTCTCTCTCTCTCCCCCCCTCCCCCCCCTGCCACCTGACGGAATGTGTAAAATGGGGACACCTGTCTGCCGTACTGTGTAAAATGGGGACACTCGCTTGCCATAATGTGTAAAATGGGGACTCTTGCCTGCCGTATTGTGTAAAATGGGGACACTCAACTGCCGTATTGGGTAAAATGGGGACACTTGCCTGCCGTATTGTGTAAAATGGGGACTCTTGCCTGCCATAATGTGTAAAATGGGGACACTTGCCTGCCGTATTGTGTAAAATGGGGACACTTGCCTGCCATAATGTGTAAAATGGGGACACTCGCCTGCCATGTGTAAAATGGGGACTCTTGCCTGCTGTATTGTGTAAAATGGGGACACCAGCCTGCCGTAATGTGTAAAATGAGGACTCTTGCCTGCAGTAATGTGTAAAATGGGGACACTTGCCTGCCGTAATGTGTAAAATGGGGACACTTGCCTGCATAATGTGTAAAATAGGGACTCTTGCCTGCCGTAATGTGTAAAATGGGGACACTTGCCTGCCGTATTGTGGAAAATGGGGACTCTTGCCTGCCGTATTGTGTAAAATGGGGACACTCGCCTGCCGTATTGTGGAAAATGGGGACACTTGCCTGCCGTATTGTGGAAAATAGTTACTCTTGCCTGCCATATTGTGTAAAATGGGGACACTCGCCTGCCATATTGTGTAAAATGGGGACACTCGCCTGCCATATTGTGGAAAATGGGGACACTCGCCTGCCGTATTGTGGAAAATGGGGACACCTGCCTGCCATAATGTGTAAAATGGGGACTCTTGCCTGCCGTAATGTGTAAAATGGGGAAACGTGCCTGCCGTAATGTGTAAAATGGGGACACGTGCCTGCCGTAATGTGTAAAATGGGGACACGTGCCTGCCGTAATGTGTAAAATGGGGACACTTGCCTGCGTAATGTGTAAAACGAGGACACTTGCCTGCCGTATTGTGTAAAATGAGGACTCTTGCCTGCCGTACTGTGTAAAATGGGGACACTTGCCTGCCGTATTGTGTAAAAAGGGGACTCTTGCCTGCCGCAATGTGGAAAATGGGGACTCTTGCCTGCCGCAATGTGGAAAATGGGGACTCTTGCCTGCCGTAAAGTAGAAAATGGGGACTCTTGCCTGCCGTAATGTGGGAAATGGGGACTTTTGCCTGCCGTAATGTGGAAAATGGGGACTCTTGCCTGCCGTAATGTGGAAAATGGGGATTTAATGTATCAAGGGCATTGCGGTGTATGGCATAATATATATTTTTTCTTTTTTTCCTGTGCTCGCCGTGATCTGTCGGTGCAAGGTCAAAAACTGGGGTGTAAGGTACTCTTTTCAGATGAGGTCACGCCCATTTTACAGAGACCACGCCCATTTTATTGAGGCCACGCCCCTTTGCCCATACCTTTTACTTTTTATATCTATGGGGGGGGCGCATTTCTTTGCTATGTCAACGGGGGGGGGGGGGGGGCGCATTTTTAAATTTCGCACTGGGAGCCAAATTGTCTAGAAACAGCCCTGTGCGTGGGAATGAAACCATCACACATTCCCCAAATAACTTATAATAAAACCTGCTGAAATCTGCTAATAATAATAATCCACTATTCATATCTATAGCCAAGCATTCATGGTATTAATATGTGATAATTAGCAGATCCAATACAGCTTGCTGGTAATTGTTGTTCCACTATTCATACCTATAGCTAAGCATTCATAGTATTCATATGTGATAATTAGCAGATCCAATACATATGTATATGTATGTGTGTAGGCTTACCATACTATCCCTTTAAACAGCGACACTCACAAATTACACAGGTTCTGTGGTTGATTAAAACCAGGTGACATGCAGGCTTGAAGTCAGCCAGCCAGCCACACATCCTGTGTAATTCATGAATGTCCAGGTTTAAAGAGATAGAGGGAGAGAGTGTGAGAGTGCGTGCGTGCGTGCGTGCGTGCGTGCGTGCGTGCGTAGATAGATAGATAGATAGATAGATAGATAGATAGATAGATAGATAGATAGATAGATGTGTGTATGATAAACACACACATAAATATTCAGATATAATTACATCCACTCTGTATAGTCCACTCATCTTCGCATACAGTATTTTCTTTTCCATCAATCTGACATCATCCTGACCCCTGGTCAACATTGCTGTGTGAACATATCATACAGCCCACCAATCTGTAATCTGGATGGACCAATATTCAATAGATAGGACCTATCCTTGTGTATCAATGCCTATTTCCCTATAGAGTGTAAGCTTGCGACCAGGGCCTTACTACCTCTATGTCTGTTTGTTACTACCCAGTTCTGTTCTAATACTGCTGTTCCAAATGCAAAGTGTGTAACTGAATATGCTGTGCTATATAAGAAACTTGTTAATAAGTGTGTGTGTGTGTGTGTGTGTGTGTGTGTGTGTGTGTGTGTGTGTGTGTGTGTGTGTGTGTGTGTGTGTGTGTGTGTCCAATTAACATGTTCGCAAGATGCTACTCAGTCTCTAATTTGTAGCCTAATAGAATTCTACTTTTTGTCCACAAGATGTCCTCACGCTGTTTTTTTATTTTGTTTGCTAATTAGGAAATTAACATGATAGTGAGATGATTCATAGCCTATGTTATTCAGAAGATCTCAAGGAACATTACAGTGAAAACACCATAAAAACTGTTTTAGTAGTTGTCGTGTTTATCCCACACATACCTAGAAACAATCTACTATATAAAAGCGAAAATCCGTCCCTCTGTCTTTCTATACAAATCCACAGTTTACAAGCGAAGATTGTGAAATTTTACATACGAGCATAATAAAAGGTAGAGGTAACTAAAACAATTAGAAATCCCTAGCACCCTTAGGGGGGTAGACAGCAGCACAGAGCATATCAGAAGACAGCATAACTTCGGAATTGCTGGAGCAATGTACTCAAAAATTGGTACACGTCTTACAATCTGGAAACAAACACTGTGGGGGGAACACACCCCTAGCACCCCTAGGGGTGAGGCAGCAGCACTGAGTATTTCAGCAGACAGCATAACTCTGGAATGCCTGCAGTAATTTACAATAAACTTGGTACACATATGACTTTCACTGTGGAAACAAACACTGTGAGGGTTAGACAACACTAGCACCCCTAGGGGTGGGACAGCAGCACAGATTATTTCAGGAGACAGCATAACTCCCAAATGCCTGGACCAATTTACAACAAACTTGGTACACATGACTTACAAGCTGGGAACAAACACTGTGGGGGCAGTGATAGCGCTGAGCCCAAAAAAAAGTGGGTCCCAGGCACCCCTCACTTTTAAAAATTGGGGTCCTACCGGTTCTGTTCTGGGTCCCATCGGAATTAAGGTTTTTATTAACATTAATCTTATTTGGACACTACAGAAGTGTTGCAAGGTGGGGGAATGGGGTGACAGTGCTGCTGGGCTGTGTAGCATGCAGGACACTCTGCCCCAGAGCTTTAACTAGATATTTTGGTGCCCTTTGGCAGAAAGTGAATTGGAGCTCCACCTCCCAGATTCGAAACCACAGGCGGTGCACGCCGCAAAAATTTAGGGGCATGGCTTCATGGGGAAGGGGCATGACCACATAATAGTGCCAATTCACATTACACCACACTGTAGTGCCGCTTATACACATTGCACCAGGTAGAGCACGTTATACACACTGCACCAGGTAGAGCACGTTATACACACTGCGCCAGGCAGAGCATGTTAATACACACAGCGCCAGGTAGAGCACGTTATACACACTGTGCCAGGTAGAGCACGTTATACACACTGCGCCAGGTAGGGCACGTTATACACACTGCGCCAGGTAGAGCACGTTATACACACTGCGCCAGGTAGAGCACGTTATACACACTGCACCAGGTAGAGCACGTTATACACACTGCGCCAGGTAGAGCACGTTATACACACTGTGCCAGGTAGAGCACGTTATACACACTGCGCCAGGTAGAGCACATTATACACATTGCGCCAGGTAGAGCACGTTATACACACTGCACCAGGTAGAGCACGTTATACACACTGCACCAGGTAGAGCACGCCATTATACACACTGCACCAGGTAGAGCACGCCGTTATACACATTGCGCCAGGTAGAGCACGCCGTTATACACATTGCGCCAGGTAGAACACGCCGTTATACACATTGCGCCAGGTAGAGCATGCCGTTATACACATTGCGCCAGGTAGAGCATGCCGTTATACACACTGCGCCAGGTAGAGCACGCCGTTATACACATTGCGCCAGGTAGAGCACATTATAAACACTGCGCCAGGTAGAGCACGCCCTTATACACACTGCGCCAGGTAGAGCACGCCATTATACACATTGCGCCAGGTAGAGCATGCCGTTATACACTGCGCCAGGTAGAGCACGCCGTTATACACATTGCGCCAGGTAGAGCACGTTATACACACTGCGCCAGGTAGAGCACGCCATTATACACACTGCGCCAGGTAGAGCACGCCGTTATACACATTGCGCCAGGTAGAGCACGCCGTTATACACATTGCGCCAGGTAGATCACGCCGTTATACACATTGCGCCAGGTAGAGCATGCCATTATACACATTGCGCCAGGTAGAGCATGCCATTATGCACATTGCGCCAGGTAGTGCACGCCGTTATACACATTGCGCCAGGTAGAGCATGTACCTTCCACACCACCAGGGCCCTGTGCTGTCACCGCTGTTTCCGTCAGGTAAAAGAAGTGAGAAGAAGTTTGAGGGGGGGGGGGAGGGGGGGGGGAGGGGGGGGGCACCTCGGGAACTGGCTCCCCTGTCACAGGCCCGCTAGCTGGGCATCCGTAGGGATGCTGGGGACACCTGATGGTAATGGTGCAGCCCGCTCTTCTCACGGCAGCAGTATGGTGGCAGAGCACGGCAGGGGCTGGAGGTGAGGTTCCTGGCCGGTCACCGCTGCTCTCCTTCACACAGATCGCGGGAGAGTACACTGGAGGCAGCCAAGAGGGAGGCAGATATCCGGTTGGGAGGGAGCTGCAGTTCACGGTCTTGGCGAGTCACCGCCCGCCCGCAGCACAGCGTACAGCAGCCACAGAGCCGTCTTCTCTCTCTGCCCGGCCCCCGTGTGAAGCCGCTGCACGTGACCAGGAGGGGGAGGGGGCACCGCCAGACTGCCAGTGGTAAGGCTTCACCTCCGCTCTGTACGGGCAAGAAGCGCCGTCGCCTTCAATTTACAAGGAGTTGGCTGCAGCGGAGCGCGTCCCCGGGGACCCTCACATTTTTGAAAAGTGAGTCCCCGCCTTCAGATCGGGGTAAAATACGCGCTATAGCGCGTATTTGCGAACACTGGGGGGTAAGACACCCCTAGCACCCCTAGGGGTGAGGCAGCAGCACAGAGTTTTTCAGCAGACAGCATAACTTTGGAATGCCTGGAGCAATTTACACCAAACTTGCTACACATATGACTTACACTCTGGGACAAACACTGTGGGGGTAACACACCACTAGCACCGCTAGTGGTGGGCCAGCAGCACACAAAATTTCAGGACATGCATGATATGTCAGTGATGACAGGGCTGCATGTGACAGGGCCAGTGACATGATGTGAGGAGGGGAATGCAGGTAGCACAAACACACTGCGAGTTATATAGCGGAAGTAGTACGGTCCCCCAGCAGCACAGAGTATATCAAAAGATACATAATGTGCTGCGCTATACAAGAAAATGTAAAAAAAAATCGATAATTTCACTGGGGCACTGACATGATGTGAGGAGGGGAATGGAGGCAGCAGGAAGCCACAGACTGAGAGTTGTATAATGGCAAGAGCAGGGTCCCTTGGGGGACCAAAAAGGGGTCCGGCCATTACACAAAGTGCGTCAAGGAAGCAAGATATGCTAGATCTCCAACCAACATAAATTAACAACTATCATTCTAATTTACCATCCTCGTCCCGTAGCAAAGCGCGGGTATTCAGCTATCTACAATGTTATTTATTTTGTGTGTTTAATATTTACATTTATTTTTTTAAACAGACATTCTTAAAATCACGGGCAACGCCGGGTAATCCAGCTAGTTTTATATAGATCGATTTTTTTTTTGCTATAGTTTGCATGAATTGTACGTGGATAGTGTTGTTAAAATGTCCATAAGGTCACTTTCACATAGGAAATTATGTTTTAATTAAAATAAACAAATACACTTTAAATATCTATTTTAATATTTATTTTTCCTCGAAACAGTTCTGTGATGTTTCCTCCAAACAGCACAGAACTTTTCCCAATAATTTCAACAATCTATTTATTTCTATGTAGTTACCAGCATGTGCAGCCCCCTAACCTTACCCCTCAAATTTCTCAACCAGTCCCATCATTATACAGCCTGAAGCAAGGGGGAAAATATGATATACCGGAAGACGGCAGTCCCCTCGCAAGCTCGCTGCTCTTGTCACGCATCGGACCCGGTGGCTCGCTTCGCTCGCTACAGCTTCTAATCACACTTGGTTGATGGCGAGAACCCACTAAACGAGTGGGAATATCGAGCGTTTGTCGGGATTCCGGGCATCGATATTTAACCAGCTGTCAGGATTCTGGCATCGATCTCCTGAACGCCGGGATCCCGACAGCCGGTATATTGACTGCATCCCGAAGCAAGGGTATAACAGACCCAGGCTGGAGCCTCAGACTACAGGGAAAGGAAGCAAAAAATTGTGCTCCCCTCACATCCTCATGTTCAAAAGCAGTGAGGCACTCCTGTGCTGTGTGTACTGAGCAATACAAGACACCTGGGTTGGTAGTATACAAGGTGATGAGAACATAAAACACGTAGCATGTTACCAAAAATCTATGTCAATAAAACAAACGGTTCCGGTATGAATGGTCGACCATGTTATGGTCGACAGTCATTGGGTCGACCACTATTGGTCGACATTGACATGGTCGACATGGACACATGGTCGACACATGAAAATGGTCGACACGTGAAAGGTCGACACATGAAAAGGTCAACATGAGGGTTTTTTTTTACTTTTTTGGGTGTCGTTTTTTTCGTAAAGTGACTGGGAACCCCAATTAGTGCACCATGTCCCCTCGCATGGCTCGCTTCGCTCGCCATGCTTCGGGCATGGTGCCTTCGCTCCGCTACCGCTTCGCTCCGCACAGATTACCGTTCCAATCGTAGTCCACATGGATCGTAAAGTATGGAAAAGTTCCCCAAAAGAAAAAAAAAGTTAAAAAACTCATGTCGACCTTTTCATGTGTCGACCTTTCATGTGTCGACCATGTCAATGTCGACCAATAGTGGTCGACCTAATGACTGTCGACCATAACATGGTCGACCATGTGAACGGATACCAAAACAAACACGATTGTTAAAATAAGAATTTACTTACCGATAATTCTATTTCTCGTAGTCCGTAGTGGATGCTGGGAACTCCGTAAGGACCATGGGGATTAGCGGCTCCGTAGGAGACTGGGCACAAAAGTAAAGCTTTAGGACTACCTGGTGTGCACTGGCTCCTCCCCCTATGACCCTCCTCCAAGCCTCAGTTAGGATACTGTGCCCGGACGAGCGTACACAATAAGGAAGGATTTATGAATCCCGGGTAAGACTCTTACCAGCCACACCAATCACACCGTACAACCTGTGATCTGAACCCAGTTAACAGCATGATAACAGAGGAGCCTCTGGATAGGTGGCTCACAACAACAATAACCCGATTTAGTTAACAATAACTATTTACAAGTATTGCAGACAATCCGCACTTGAGATGGGCGCCCAGCATCCACTACGGACTACGAGAAATAGAATTATCGGTAAGTAAATTCTTATTTTCTCTGACGTCCTAGTGGATGCTGGGAACTCCGTAAGGACCATGGGGATTATACCAAAGTTCCCAAACGGGCGGGAGAGTGCGGATGACTCTGCAGCACCGAATGAGAGAACTCCAGGTCCTCCTCAGCCAGGGTATCAAATTTGTAGAATTTTGCAAACGTGTTTGCCCCTGACCAAGTAGCTGCTCGGCAAAGTTGTAAAGCCGAGACCCCTCGGGCAGCCGCCCAAGATGAGCCCACCTTCCTTGTGGAATGGGCTTTTACATATTTTGGCTGTGGCAGGCCTGCCACAGAATGTGCAAGCTGAATTGTATTACAAATCCAACGAGCAATAGTCTGCTTAGAAGCAGGAGCACCCAACTTGTTGGGTGCATACAGGATAAACAGCGAGTCAGATTTTCTGACTCCAGCCGTCCTGGAAACATATATTTTCAGGGCCCTGACTATGTCCAACAACTTGGAGTCCTCCAAGTCACTAGTAGCCGCAGGTACCACAATAGGTTGGTTCAGATGAAACGCTGAAACCACCTTAGGGAGAAAATGAGGACGAGTCCTCAATTCCGCCCTGTCTGAATGGAAGATCAGATAAGGGCTTTTACAGGATAAAGCCGCCAATTCTGACACGCGCCTGGCCGAGGCCAGGGCCAACAGCATGACCACTTTCCATGTGAGATATTTTAACTCCACAGATTCAAGTGGTTCAAACCATTGTGACTTAAGAAACCCCAAAACTACATTGAGATCCCAAGGTGCCACTGGAGGCACAAAAAGGAGGCTGTATATGCAGTACCCCTTTTACAAACGTCTGAACTTCAGGAACTGAAGCTAGTTCTTTTTGGAAGAAAATTGACAGGGCCGAAATTTGAACCTTAATGGACCCTAATTTTAGGCCCATAGACACTCCTGTTTGCAGGAAATGCAGGAATCGACCTAGTTGAAATTCCTCCATCGGGGCCTTACTGGCCTCGCACCCGCAACATATTTTCGCCAAATGCGGTGATAATGCTTTGCGGTTACATCCTTCCTGGCTTTGATCAGGGTAGGGATGACTTCATCCGGAATGCCTTTTTCCTTCAGGATCCGGCGTTCAACCGCCCTGCCGTCAAACGCAGCCGCGGTAAGTCTTGGAATAGACAGGGTCCTTGATGGAGCAGGTCCCTTCTTAGATGTAGAGGCCACGGGTCCTCCGTGAGCATCTCTTGAAGTTCCGGGTACCAAGTCCTTCTTGGCCAATCCGGAGCCACGAGTATAGTTCTTACTCCCCTCCGTCTTATAATTCTCAGTACTTTTGGTAAGAGGGGAAGAGGAGGGAACACATACACTGACTGGTACACCCACGGTGTTACCAGAGCGTCCACAGCTATTGCCTGAGGGTCCCTTGACCTGGCGCAATACCTGTCCAATTTTTTGTTTAGACGGGACGCCATCATGTCCACCTTTGGTTTTTCCCAACGGTTTACAATCAAGTGGAAAACTTCTGCTGAGGAAGTCTGTTTCCCAGTTGTCCACTCCCGGAATGAACACTGCTGACAATGCTATCACATGATTTTCCGCCCAGCGAAAAATCCTTGCAGCTTCTGCCATTGCCCTCCTGCTTCTTGTGCCGCCCTGTCTACGTGGGCGACTGCCGTGATGTTGTCCGACTGGATCAGCACCGGCTGACCTTGAAGCAGAGGTCTTGTTTGGCTTAGGGCATTGTAAATGGCCCTTAGCTCCAAGATATTTATGTGAAGTGATGTCTCCAGGCTTGACCACAAGCCCTGGAAATTTCTTCCCTGTGTGACTGCTCCCCAGCCTCGCAGGCTGGCATCCGTGGTCACCAGGACCCAGTCCTGAATGCCGAAACTGCGCCCTCTAGAAGATGAGCACTCTGCAACCACCACAGGATAGACACCCTTGTCTTTGGTGACAGGGTTATCCGCTGATGCATCTGAAGATGCGATCCGGACCATTTTTCCAGCAGGTCCCACTGGAAAGTTCTTGCGTGGAATCTGCCGAATGGAATTGCTTCGTAGGAAGCCACCATTTTTCCCAGGACCCTTGTGCACTGATGCACTGACACTTGGCCTGGTTTTAGGAGGTTTCTGACTAGTTCGGATAACTCCCTGGCTTTCTCCTCCTGGAGAAACACCTTTTTCTGGACTGTGTCCAGGATCATCCTTAGGAATAGAAGACGTGTCGTCGGGATCAGCTGCGATTTTGGAATATTAAGAATCCAACCGTGCTGTCGCAACACTACTTGAGATAGTGCTACCCCGACTACCAACTGTTCCCTGGATCTTGCCCTTATCCGGAGATCGTCCAAGTAAGGGATAATTAAAACTCCCTTCCTTCGAAGGAGTATCATCATTTCGGCCATTACTTTGGTAAAGACCCGGGGTGCCGTGAACAAACCAAACGGCCGTCTGAAACTGATAGTGACAGTTCTGTACCACAAACCTGAGGTACCCTTGGTGAGAAGGGTAAATTGGGACATGGAGATAAGCATCCTTGATGTCCAGAGACACCATATAATCCCCTTCTTCCAGGTTTGCAATCACCGCTCTGAGTGACTCCATCTTGAATTTGAACCTTTGTATGTAAGTGTTCAAGGATTTCAGATTTAAATTAGGTCTCACCGAGCCGTCCGGCTTCGGTACCACAAACAGCGTGGAATAATACCCCTTTTCCTGTTGTAGGAGGGGTACCTTGATTATCACCTGCTGGGAATACAGCTTGTGAATGGCTTCCCATACCGCCTCCCTGTCGGAGGGAGACGTCGGTAAAGCAGACTTTAGGAAACGGCGAAGGGGAGACGTCTCTAATTCCAATTTGTACCCCTGAGATACCACCTGAAGGATCCAGGGGTCCACCTGTGAGTGAGCCCACTGCACGCTGAAATTTTTGAGACGGGCCCCCACCGTGTCTGAGTCCGCTTGTAAAGCCCCAGCGTCATGCTGAGGACTTGGCAGAAAACGGGAGAGGGCTTCTGTTCCTGGGAACTAGCTGTTTGCTGCAGCCTTTTTCCTCTCCCTCTGCCACGGGGCAGAAATGAGGAGCCTTTTGCCCGCTTGCCCTTATGGGGCCCAAAGGACTGCACCTGATAATACGGCGTCTTCTTATGTTGAGAGGCTACCTGGGGTAAAAATGTGGATTTCCCAGCCGTTGCCGTGGCCACCAGATCTGTTAGACCTACCCCCAATAACTCCTCCCTTTTATAAGGCGATACTTCCATATGCCTTTTGGAATCAGCATCACCTGACCACTGTCTTGTCCATAACCCTCTTCTGGCAGAAATGGACAGCACGCTTACTCTTGATGCCAGTCGGCAAATATCCCTCTGTGCATCACGCATATATAGAAATGCATCTTTTAAATGCTCTATAGTCAGTAATATACTGTCCCTATCTAGGGTATCAATATTGTCAGTCAGGTAATCCGACCAAGCCACCCCAGCACTGCACATCCAGGCTGAGGCGATTGCTGGTCGCAGTATCACACCGGTGTGAGTGTATATACATTTTACTGCTTTCTGTCAGCAGGTTCCTTAAGGGCGGCCGTATCCGGGGACGGTAGTGCCAACTGTTTAGACAAGCGTGTGAGCGCTTTATTCACCCTAGGGGGTGTTTCCCAACGTGCCCTATCCTCTGGCGGGAAGGGGTATGATGCTAATAATAAGAATTTACTCACCGGTAATTCTATTTCTCGTAGTCCGTAGTGGATGCTGGGGACTCCGTCAGGACCATGGGGAATAGCGGCTCCGCAGGAGACAGGGCACAAAATTTAAAAGTTTGACCACTAGGTGGTGTGCACTGGCTCCTCCCCCTATGACCCTCCTCCAAGCCTCAGTTAGGATACTGTGCCCGGACGAGCGTACACAATAAGGAAGGATATTGAATCCCGGGTAAGACTCATACCAGCCACACCAATCACACTGTACAACTTGTGATCTGAACCCAGTTAACAGTATGATAACCGAAAAGAGCCTCTTAAACGAAGGCTCCCAACAATAATAACCCGATTTTTGTAACAATAACTATGTACAAGTATTGCAGACAATCCGCACTTGGGATGGGCGCCCAGCATCCACTACGGACTACGAGAAATAGAATTACCGGTGAGTAAATTCTTATTTTCTCTGACGTCCTAAGTGGATGCTGGGGACTCCGTCAGGACCATGGGGATTATACCAAAGCTCCCAAACGGGCGGGAGAGTGCGGATGACTCTGCAGCACCGAATGAGAGAACTCCAGGTCCTCCTTAGCCAGGGTATCAAATTTGTAGAATTTTACAAACGTGTTCTCCCCTGACCACGTAGCTGCTCGGCAGAGTTGTAATGCCGAGACCCCTCGGGCAGCCGCCCAAGATGAGCCCACCTTCCTTGTGGAGTGGGCATTGACAGATTTAGGCTGTGGCAGGCCTGCCACAGAATGTGCAAGTTGAATTGTGCTACAAATCCAACGAGCAATCGTCTGCTTAGACGCAGGAGCACCCAGCTTGTTGGGTGCATACAGTATAAACAGCGAGTCAGACTTCCTGACTCCAGCCGTCCTTGAAATATATATTTTTAATGCTCTGACAACGTCCAGCAACTTGGAGTCCTCCAAATCGCTAGTAGCCGCAGGCACCACAATAGGCTGGTTCAGGTGAAACGCTGATACCACCTTAGGGAGAAACTGAGGACGCGTCCGCAGTTCTGCCCTGTCCGAATGGAAAATCATATATGGGCTTTTGTACGATAAAGCCGCCAATTCTGACACTCTCCTGGCCGAAGCCAGGGCCAGTAGCATGGTTACTTTCCATGTAAGATATTTCAAATCCACCGATTTGAGTGGCTCAAACCAATGGGATTTGAGAAAATTCAAAACTACATTGAGATCCCACGGTGCCACTGGAGGCACAATCGGGGGCTGTATATGTAGTACTCCTTTTACAAAAGTCTGGACTTCAGGAACTGAAGCCAATTCTTTCTGGAAGAAAATCGACAGGGCCGAAATTTGAACCTTAATGGACCCCAATTTGAGGCCCATAGACAATCCTGTTTGCAGGAAATGTAGGAATCGACCCAGTTGAAATTCCTCCGTCGGGGCCCTCCTGGCCTCACACCACGCAACATATTTTCTCCAAATGCGGTGATAATGTTGTGCAGTCACCTCCTTCCTGGCTTTGACCAGGGTAGGGATGACCTCTTCCGGAATGCCTTTTTCCCTTAGGATCCGGCGTTCAACCGCCATGCCGTCAAACGCAGCCGCGGTAAGTCTTGGAATAGACACGGTCCCTGCTGAAGCAGGTCCCTTCTTAGAGGTAGAGGCCACGGATCTTCCGTGAGCATCTCCTGAAGTTCCGGGTACCAAGTCCTTCTTGGCCAGTCCGGAGCCACGAGTATCGTTCTTACTCCCCTTTGCCGTATAATTCTCAGTACCTTGGGTATGAGAGGCAGAGGAGGGAAAACATACACTGACTGGTACACCCATGGTGTTACCAGAGCGTCCACAGCTATTGCCTGAGGGTCTCTTGACCAGGCGCAATACCTGTCCAGTTTTTTGTTGAGGCGGGACGCCATCATGTCCACCATTGGTCTTTCCCAATGGACCACAATCATGTGGAAGACTTCTGGATGAAGTCCCCACTCTCCCGGGTGAAGATCGTGTCTGCTGAGGAAGTCTGCTTCCCAGTTGTCCACTCCCGGGATGAACACTGCTGACAGTGCTATCACATGATTTTCTGCCCAGCGAAGAATCCTTGCAGCTTCTGCCATTGCCCTCCTGCTTCTTGTGCCGCCCTGTCTGTTTACGTGGGCGACTGCCGTGATGTTGTCCGACTGGATCAATACCGGCTGACCCTGAAGCAGAGGTTTTGCCAGGCTTAGAGCATTGTAAATTGCTCTTAGTTCCAGTATATTTATGTGAAGAGACGTTTCCAGGCTTGACCACAAGCCCTGGAAGTTTCTTCCCTGTGTGACCGCTCCCCAGCCTCTCAGGCTGGCATCCGTGGTCACTAGGACCCAGTTCTGTATGCCGAATCTGCGGCCCTCTAACAGATGAGCACTCTGCAACCACCATAGCAGAGACACCCTTGTCCTTGTCGACAAATTTATCCGCTGATGCATCTGCAGATGCGATCCGGACCATTTGTCCAGTAGATCCCACTGAAAAATTCGTGCATGGAATCTGCCGAATGGAATCGCTTCGTAAGAAGCCACCATTTTTCCCAGGACTCTTGTGCATTGATGCACAGACACTTTCCCTGGTTTTAGGAGGTTCCTGACGAGTTCGGATAACTCCCTGGCTTTCTCCTCCGGAAGAAATACCTTTTTCTGAACAGTGTCCAGAATCATCCCTAGGAACAGCAGACGTGTCGTCGGGATCAGTTGGGATTTTGGAAAATTCAGAATCCACCCGTGCTGTTGGAGCACTACTTGGGTTAGTGCTACTCCGACCTCCAGCTGTTCTCTGGACCTTGCCCTTATCAGGAGATCGTCCAAGTAAGGGATAATTAATACGCCTTTTCTTCGAAGAAGGATCATCATTTCGGCCATTACCTTGGTAAAGACCCGGGGTGCCGTGGACAATCCAAACGGCAGCGTCTGAAACTGATAATGACAGTTTTGTACCACGAACCTGAGGTACCCTTGGTGTGAAGGGCAAATTGGGACATGAAGGTAAGCATCCTTGATGTCCAAGGACACCATAAAATCCCCTTCTTCCAGATTCGCTATCACTGCTCTGAGTGACTCCATCTTGAACTTGAATTTTTGTATGTACAGGTTCAGAGATTTCAGATTTAGAATAGGTCTCACCGAGCCGTCCGGCTTCGGTACCACAAATAGCGTGGAGTAATACCCCTTTCCCTGTTGTAAAAGGGGTACCTTGACTATCACCTGCTGAGAATACAGCTTGTGAATGGCTTCCAATACCGTCGCCCTGTCGGAGGGAGACGTTGGCAAAGCAGACTTTAGGAACCGGCGAGGGGGAGACTTCTCGAATTCCAACCTGTAACCCTGAGATACTACCTGCAGGATCCAGGGGTCCACCTTCGAGTGAGCCCACTGTGCGCTGAAATTCTTGAGGCGACCCCCCACCGCCCCTGAGTCCGCTTGTAAGGTCCCAGCGTCATGCTGAGGCCTTTGCAGAAGCCGGGGAGGGCTTCTGGTCCTGGGAAGGAGCTGCTTGCTGCAGTCTCTTACCCTTTCCTTTGCCTCGGGGCAAATATGAATGTCCTTTTGCCCGCTTGTTCTTATAAGAACGAAAGGACTGCGGCTGAAAAGACTGTGTCTTTTTCTGCTGGGAGGTGACCTGAGGTAAAAAGGTGGATTTCCCGGCTGTTGCCGTGGCCACCAAATCCGATAGACCGACCCCAAATAATTCCTCCCCCTTATACGGCAATACTTCCACATGCCGTTTGGAATCCGCATCACCTGACCACTGTCGCGTCCATAAACTTCTTCTGGCAGATATGGACATCGCACTTACTCTTGATGCCAGAGTGCAAATATCTCTCTGTGCATCTCGCATATAAAGAAATGCATCCTTTAAATGCTCTATAGTCAATAAAATACTGTCCCTATCCAGGGTATCAATATTTTCAGTCAGTGACTCCGACCAAGCCACCCCAGCACTGCACATCCAGGCTGAGGCGATTGCTGGTCGCAGTATAACACCCGTATGTGTGTATATACTTTTTAGTGTATTCTCCAGCCTCCTATCAGCTGGATCCTTGAGGGCGGCCGTCTCTGGAGACGGTAACGCCACTTGTTTTGATAAGCGTGTGAGCGCCTTATCTACCCTAGGGGGTGTTTCCCAGCGCGCCCTAACCTCTGGCGGGAAAGGGTATAATGCCAATAACTTCTTTGAAATTAGCAGTTTTCTATCGGGGGTAACCCACGCTTCATCACACACTTCATTCAACTCCTCTGATTCAGGAAAAACTACAGGTAGTTTTTTCACACCCCACATAATACCCCTTTTTGTGGTACTTGCAGTATCAGAGATATGCAAAGCCTCCTTCATTGCCGTGATCATATAACGTGTGGCCCTACTGGAAAATACGTTTGTTTCTTCACCGTCGACACTGGATTCGGTGTCCGTGTCTGTGTCTGTGTCGACCGACTGAGGTAAAGGGCGTTTTACAGCCCCTGACGGTGTTTGAGACGCCTGGACAGGTACTAACTGGTTTGCCGGCCGTCTCATGTCGTCAACCGACTTTTGCAGCGTGCTGACACTATCACGTAATTCCATAAACAAAGCCATCCATTCCGGTGTCGACTCCCTAGGGGGTGACATCACCATTACAGGCAATTGCTCCGCCTCCACGCCAACATCGTCCTCATACATGTCGACACACGGGTACCGACACACAGCAGACACACAGGGAATGCTCTGATAGAAGACAGGACCCCACTAGCCCTTTGGGGAGACAGAGGGAGAGTTTGCCAGCACACACCCAAGCGCTATAAATATATAGGGACAACCTTAAATAAGTGTGTTCCCCTTATAGCAGCTTAAATATTATTAATATCGCCAAATAAGTGCCCCCCCTCTCTGTTTTTACCCTGTTTCTGTAGTGCAGTGCAGGGGAGAGCCTGGGAGCCTTCCTAGCAGCGGAGCTGTGTAGGAAAATGGCGCTGTGTGCTGAGGAGAATTGGCCCCGCCCCCTTTTCGGCGGGCTTCTTCTCCCGGTTTTTCTGAAAACCTGGCAGGGGTTAAATACATCCATATAGCCCCAGGGGCTATATGTGATGTATTTTAGCCAGAATAGGTACTTTTCATTGCTGCCCAGGGCGCCCCCCCCAGCGCCCTGCACCCTCAGTGACCGTTGGTGTGAAGTGTGCCGAGAGAAATGGCGCACAGCTGCAGTGCTGTGCGCTACCTCATGAAGACTGAGAAGTCTTCAGCCGACGGTTTCTGGACCTCTTCTCTTTTCGGCATCTGCAAGGGGGTCGGCGGCGCGGCTCCGGTGACCCATCCAGGCTGTACCTGTGATCGTCCCTCTGGAGCTAGTGTCCAGTAGCCTAAGAAGCCAATCCATCCTGCACGCAGGTGAGTTCACTTCTTCTCCCCTAAATCCCTTGTTGCAGTGAGCCTGTTGCCAGCAGGACTCACTGAAAATAAAAAACCTAACAAAACTTTTTCTAATCAGCTCTTTAGGAGAGCCACCTAGATTGCACCCTGCTCGGACGGGCACAAAAACCTAACTGAGGCTTGGAGGAGGGTCATAGGGGGAGGAGCCAGTGCACACCACCTAGTGGTCAAACTTTTAAATTTTGTGCCCTGTCTCCTGCGGAGCCGCTATTCCCCATGGTCCTGACGGAGTCCCCAGCATCCACTTAGGACGTCAGAGAAAAATTTTTAGGAATTAACAGTTTTTATCGGGGGAAACCCACGCATCATCACACACTTCATTTAATTCCTCAGATGCAGGAAAAACTACAGGCAGTTTTTTCTCACCCAACCTAATACCCTTTTTAGTGGTACTGGTATTATCAGAAATGTGTAAAAACATTTTCCATAGCCTCAATCATGTAACGTGTGGCCCTACTGGAAGTCACATTCGTCTCTTAATCGTCGACACTGGAGTCAGTATCCGTGTCGGCGTCTGTATCTGCCATCTGCGGTAACGGGCGTTTTAGAGCCCCTGATGGCTTTTGAGACACCTGGACAGGCACAGGCTGAGTCGCCGGCTGTCTCATGTCATCAATCTTTTGTAAAGAGCTGACACTGTCACATATTCCTTCCATAAGCTCATCCACTCAGGTGTCGACTCCCTAGGGGGTGACATCTCTGTTACAGGCCATTTCTCCGCCTCCACATCATTTTCCTCCTCATACATGTCGACACAACGTACCGACACACAGCACACACACAGGGAATGCTCTGATAGAGGACAGGACCCCACTAGCCCTTTGGGGAGACAGAGGGAGAGTATGCCAGCACACACCAGAGCGCTATATATATATATATAGGGATAACCTTATATAAGTGTTTTTCCCCTTATAGCTGCTGTATTGTTATACTGCGCCTAATTAGTGCCCCCCTCTCTTTTTTAACCCCTTTCTGTAGTGTAGTAACTGCAGGGGAGAGCCAGGGAGCTTCCCTCCAACGGAGCTGTGAGAGAAAATGGCGCCAGTGTGCTGAGGAGATAGGCTCCGCCCCCTTCTCGGCGGCCTTTTCTCCCGTTTTTCTGTGGAATCTGGCAGGGG
Source organism: Pseudophryne corroboree (assembly GCF_028390025.1). Classification (NCBI taxonomy): domain Eukaryota; kingdom Metazoa; phylum Chordata; class Amphibia; order Anura; family Myobatrachidae; genus Pseudophryne; species Pseudophryne corroboree. The sequence continues at coordinate 516,840,322 of NC_086444.1, read as the reverse complement.
TTAAAATTCATCCATATAGCCCTGGGGGCTATATGTGATGTATTTTCGCCAGCCAAGGTGTTTTTATTGCTGCTCAGGGCGCCCCCCCCCTAGCGCCCTGCACCCTCAGTGACCAAAGTGTGAAGTGTGCTGAGGAGCAATGGCGCACAGCTGCAGTGCTGTGCGCTACCTTGGTGAAGACAGGATGTCTTCTGCCGCCGATTTTCCGGACCTCTTCTTGCTTCTGGCTCTGTAAGGGGGCCGGCGGCGCGGCTCTGGGACCGGACTCCGAGGCTGGGCCTGTGTTCGGTCCCTCTGGAGCTAATGGTGTCCAGTAGCCTAAGAAGCCCAATCCACTCTGCACGCAGGTGAGTTCGCTTCTTCTCCCCTTAGTCCCTCGATGCAGTGAGCCTGTTGCCAGCAGGTCTCACTAAAAATAAAAAACCTAAAACTAAACTTTCACTAAGAAGCTCAGGAGAGCCCCTAGTGTGCACCCTTCTCGGTCGGGCACAAAAATCTAACTGAGGCTTGGAGGAGGGTCATAGGGGGAGGAGCCAGTGCACACCAGGTAGTCCTAAAGCTTTACTTTTGTGCCCAGTCTCCTGCGGAGCCGCTAATCCCCATGGTCCTTACGGAGTTCCCAGCATCCACTAGGACGTCAGAGAAATAAACTTTTATTAAAATAGAAAACTCCCCAAACCCTTGATTACCAATTTATTAAATAAAAATCTTGTAATCTGGAGGAAAATGTTCAGTATTTATGGTCCAAAATAGAAATGTTTTGTTTATAATGCACAGTAGAAATGTTTCATAACTTTATCAAATGTGAACTTTGTTTCCACATAATTTAAAAGATTAGTGTTCCATATTTTTATTCCACTTTCAATTTTACTATTATTCACTGTAAAAAAAAAAAAAATGACTGCTTTAAAAAACGTCATAATTCGTCCGGTATCCCACACCTCTGGCAAACTCGGACGCCATTACATCCTGCCATTCTTGTTTACCGCTAGTGGGTATGTGCACAATGCACTCTAATGGGGTTCAAGTAACTTGCTTAACTGCAGTAACATGCTTTGAGCAATCCAAAATGGAACAGTGTAAATAAGTGTGAATAAAAAAGGGTATAGACATATGGCATAAATTGGGTTTTATTGCTACATATGTATGCATGGAGGGCAGTCAAACTACATGGGACAGGTGCGAGTTGCTGTTGCAACAGCGTGGACACGCCGGCAATGGCACTGCATCTCCTGATCTCCCCCCAAATTCCCACAATTATGCGAATCCGAGCTGCCGTAAATCGCGAGGTCAAACATATTGCCCGCAATTGAATTGACCCCATATTTTGCACTTGGTCAGATGCAGCATGTAAATGCCAGAGGTCACCTTTCACATGGGTAATTATGATTTTAACTATATATAAAATATATTTTTTATATTTAATTATTCATGGAATTTTGCAATAAATTAGCAATCACTATTTGTTTATTTTGTATATTTGTTTACCTTTTTCTAATATCTGCTTAGTTAAATGAATTACTAAGTGAAATTGCGTGTGCATCCAAAAACGCAAACTTCATCTGGAAATGGGGATCATATTGAGTTGAATGTCAAGTGCGCTTTACCGGGACAATTTAGTAGGTGGAGGCAGGTGATTACCGTGGATCTCCGCCGTTGACGGCAAAACCATCATCCATCAGTGGTTAACCATCAATGGTCATCCCTAAGTCAGGGGCCAGGGCCTAATAAAGTAAGCATTGCATTTGCAAAGCTGTATGCAGTCAGCTTTGCAAATGTAATCACTAAAAATGCAAATGCAGGAGGTAATAAACACCTCCCTGCTGCATTTGCAATCCCAGCGCTGCGACAGCGTCGCAGCCTTCCATCAGCATCACAACCGTTCCCCGCAGACTGCCAGCTGAGTAAGTCTCAGCTTCCTCAGGCTGGCCGTCGCAGGGGACCTTTCAAGGCCAAGAAATATGAGACGCAGACCTTGCTGACCCGTTTACGGAAACGCTAGCCTTCTCCGCCCCCGCCCCACCTCCCGAACGCCTCTACCTGTCAATCAGGCAGAGGGTATTAGAAAAATGCGAGCCACACGCAGGACCCACTCTGTACATGCGCAGAATGGGCCCTGCAGTTTCCTGATAATCAGGAAACTGCGCAGGTGATCGCACAAGGGATCCATGCTGAATTAGACCCTTAATTCAGCCATTTTGTGCTGAGATAGGTTGCATCGGTGCTAATGGCCAGTGCAGAGCTTGCAGCAGCCATTTTAGAATGGTGAAATAACACAATCAGTTGGAATGCAAGGTAACTTAATGAATTCCAACTTTAATTTTTAGGTTACTGTGGACTTATCTTTTACGGATTTCTTTTCCATAAGATATGACTAGTGCAAATCCCTAATAACTTTAATGCAATGAGCAAGTTTCTTATGCGACAACTGCAGGCTTAGCTCACCATACACATATGTAGCTGCTCCCCAAACGCATGCACCTGCCATCATCAGGGCACCAATACCGCAACAGCCATTTCATGTCATGCGTGCCCAGCAGCAGGCGATCACTACAATGGGTGCGTGGCTAGAAGGATGAACTTCCTCCACGGTGTACCCCGTTTCCTTACTATTAGTAGCCGCTGATAATGTGTCCAGCATACAGTAAATATTATCTCTTTTTGCCGAGTTTATTATTGTGTCTCATTAGTTTACATCGGCATGATATGGGTGTGCAGGGGCCCAGTTTCTGTGGCCAGGGCTACTCACCGGGCACTGCAGGCGGTAGGGCAGGCGGTAGGGCGGGCAGATGATGATGATGATGTCCGCCTGTCCAGGTAGGAAGCTACCGCCCTGCTCGTAACACTAGTTCCCGCACTAGTTACAGCTCCTCTTAGAAGAGAGAGACGCTTCCCATTGGAGGAGAGGAGCTGTCAGAATATTGGCTACATGCAGCTGGGCCAATAGGATGTGTCTCGGGGAGGTGGAGGTGGGGGGATAATAACGAAAGCAGTGTGCCTCAGGCTCTTACTCTTCATGCACAATTTGCAAATACAGGACAATAAGGTTATGTATGGCCTCCATCATATACTTTAAGCATCCAAATCACTGCTCATATTTCTGTAAAAGGTTAATCAGACCTGTTTACTGTGCGACTTTGTGTCATGAGCTGTTTCTTGAATATACAAGAATACAAATAGTTTTTTCCCCCCAGATACCCCTCTCCCAATTTTGGGGTGTTTATTGGTCTGGGACAACTGTCACCAGGGAGGGAGAAATTACAGCCTCCCGGTATGGTCTGGGGTCCCAGTCTCCCGATGCTTTCACAGGCACCTGATACCCCAATTGGATATCCTCCGGACAGGGACGCGCACTAAAAGCACCATAGTGGCAGAAGTCCTGCAAGCCCTGTCTGGGTTCCAGACCGTTCCAGTTTTTGCCCAATCTCTCCATCAGGTACAATATGCTCTGCTCCTGGACTTCCGTCTTGATTTATGTTTTCAGTCACCTGTGTCAAACTAGTTAATTGGGGGGGAGTCTATTCATAAAGCAGGGAAAAGCCCTGTTTTGCGTTAAACATGGCTTTTCTCTGCTTACCGCAATTCACAGAGCGAGTTACCGTGGAAAAGTCTCTGACTTCCCCAGCGGCACCCCCGCTCTGTGGCTGAATCGCATCACCATACTTTAGTACGCGCAAATAGTCTCTAAACTGGGAGGAGGGGGGGGGGCTCCAAAGCATATTGTTGCACCTGGGCACTCACTAGTTCTGCCACTGGTTGGAGGGTCTGAATATTAATTATCTTAGCAATTATACTGTACTGTCTATTTCCTATATTGTTGTTTATATCCATCTATATATGAATAGAACAGTGATAACGTCAGAACTCACAAATAATTTAAGTATTTTTATTAGACTTTCTTTAGTTTGCTACTAGTATATAAGAATATTTATGTAATATAGGGGTATAGTAGAGAGTTATTAATAATTGAGATTTTTCACCACATTTCACATAGTATTTATCCCCGCATTTGAATGCAATGTCATTCAGGATAGAGCTCCCGGTAAAGGCCTGCCCTGGCAAAGAGATAACAATAGTGTTTGTTGACATCTTTAACAAAAACAAAAGATGTCAGCAGTGGCACTCCTACATGAATTTGCCAGGGAGATCTATGGGTCTATTCATGAAGCAGTGAAAATAGTGGAGAAGTGTGCCAGTGGTGAAGTTGCTTATGGCAACCGATCAGCTTTGAAGTGAATTCTATAAAATTATAAATAGCACTGGCTCACTTCTGCTTCATGAATAGACCCCCTAGTCTGCAAATGTGTGCATGCACACATGAGCGTAGCTATAGCATACCTCCCAACTGTCCCGATTTTCGCGGGACAGTCCCATTTTTTTAGGACTGTCCCGCTGTCCCACCCGCGGGCCAAAGTGTTCCGTGGTGGGGGGCTGCAGTTGGGAGGCTCCTACACTCCCTGCTCTGCCTAGCAGAGCAGCAGTGAATAGACGCTGTGCGCATGCGCACAGAGTCTATTCACTAGAGACATAGCGAGAGGGGGCATGCCAGCAGCTCATAGAGCGCTGGCCATGCCCCCATGGTGATGAAAAACGGGGGCATGGCTCGCGTTTGTGGCACTCCTGCGAGGCCACGCCCTTTTCGGGTGGGTGTGGCTACGCCGCGCCAAAGCTTCCCTCCTACTCTCCTTCGAAATGTTGGGAGGTATGCTATAGGGGTGCCATTGCTATTGTGCCCAGAGGGGGATGTAGTTAAGTGACTGGCAGGTCACAATACTTCCCCCTACATCCCGCCCCCTGACAATCCCGAGAGTCGGCATGCTGACTAGCAGGGACTGTTCACACTCGTGGGTGTCCACGACACCCATAGAGCTGGAATAGAACCTGTGGCGACCGAGCCCGCAGCGTGGCGAGCACAGCGAGACCACAAGGGGCTTGTTGCGCTCGCTTCCCTCCCCCCGGCATTCCGCTGCAAGGATCCCGACCCCCCAGAGGTATAGGGGGCCTCGGACACAGGTCATATAGTTGTCTACCAGGTTCCTAGATTTATCTGTTAAGCAATTGGGTCTGACTCTGACCTATGTCAGGCCTTTATGGGGTGACATTCCATTTTCAGTGAATAATAATAATAATGTGTGTAGTGGATGTTATAGTGGATGTAATAGTGGTAAAGAGGGTCTGAACTGGGCACTGTAATGTGGTATAATGTGAACTGGAGGACTGCATCGGCTACAGTCCCTAGAAGCCAGATATGGATATGGCTGCCATGGTAGGCTCAACTAGCAGACAGTCCCAGTTCCTGCCATTGATATTATCCACAATGGCACCATCTATGGAGTCTATTGACTGTAAACCCACCAATGACCATCCCTACATAAAAATGGAGGTATAGTTTGACAAATGTGAATGTGTTTTAATACAGTCAATTAAATATGTGAAACGTTTATGTCAAAGAACTACATTCTAATCAAATGCAACACCTTATCCTTTATTTTTATGGCGCCACAAGGTATCTGCATCGCCCAATTACAGAGTACATAAATTAAAAATCAAAACTGGACAATAGTGACTTACAGTTAAAGACAATAAAGGACAAGTACAGGGTAAATAAACACTGACATAAGTATCAGGGTGGCAAAAAAAACGCGGGATTAGGTGTCGTTGAGGATGGTTTAAGTAAGAGAAAGATAAGCACATGAGGGTTGAGGGCCCTGCTCGTGAGAGCTTACATTCTAAAGTTCATTCTTAAATAAATGCACTCATTAAAGTGACTGATTACCTACTTTAAGTTATGTCAGGGGTCTATTTATAAAGTGGTGCTAACCCATTTTTTTGTCTGATTAGAAGGCAAAATGGCTAATCACCGTTGCACCCTATCCAGGTATGCTACCCGCTGCGTGGTGGTGGTGGTGGGGTAACGTGAACATGTGGTCTATAGGCTCCCCCAGCTCCTTTAATATGAACCTAATCCCATCCTCCCGGATTCCATCCACTTCCCACATGTACTGGGTGACTGGGTGTGATCATGAGATTTACAGCAACTTGTGTCTTTATAGCATCCTTCAATGCACAATTCCACAAATCACATAGCCACGCACACCACACCTACCCCATTTCCACTCCCCTTTTACTAAACAATGTATATGATTTCTCTTACGTCCTAGAGGATTCTGGGGACTCCAAAAGGACCAGGGGGTATAGACGGGATCCGCAGGAGCTTGGGCACACTGAAAAGACTTAATCTGGGTGTGAACTGGCTCCTCCCTCTATGCCCCTCCTCCAGACCCCAGTTAGACTTTGTGCCCAGGACTGACTGGACACTCACTAGAGGAGCTCTCCTGAGTTTCTCTAGAAAATACTTTTGTTAGGTTTTTTATTTTCAGGGAGACCTGCTGGCTACAGGCTCCCTGCATCATGGGCTGAGGGGAGAGAAGTCAGACCTACTTCTACTTAGTTAAAAGCTCTGCTTCTCAGCTACTGGACACCATTAGCTCCAGAAGGTTCGATCACTTGGTGCGCCTAGCTGCTTGTTCCCGGAGCCGCGCCGTCAATCCCCTCACAGAAGCCAGAAGAAAGAAGTCGGGTGAGTATGAGAAGAACAGAAGACTTCAAGACGGCAGAAGACTTAAGTAACCAGGTACAGCGCAGCGGTAACGCTGCGCTCCATGCTCCCACACACTTTCACCAACGGCACTCTCAGGGTGCAGGGCGCTGGGGGGGGGGGGGGGGGCGCCCGGGGCAGCATGTTACTGAGGTTCGGGGACCGGCAGAAGGCTTTTCGGTGCCTCGGCACCGTTTCTCAAACCCCCTCCAGCATCTTTTCATTTTCAAATTTGGCGGGCCGAAGTGCGCCGGGAAGGGGCGGAGCTTCGTCCCGCGGCTCACAGCGCCATCTTCTCCTTCAACACGCGGCTGAAGGAGACGCTGCCCGGGACCTCCACATCTCCTCTCACAAGTAACCGGGAGCTAATCGGGAGGGGGGGGCTGCAGTGTGGTGCATTTTTATTATTATTTCTCTAACGTCCTAGTGGATGCTGGGGACTCCGTCAGGACCATGGGGGATTAGCGGCTCTGCAGGAGACAGGGCACAAAAATAAAGCTTTAGGATCAGGTGGTGTGCACTGGCTCCTCCCCCTATGACCCTCCTCCAAGCCTCAGTTAGGTTTTTGTGCCCGTCCGAGCAGGGTGCAATCTAGGTGGCTCTCCTAAAGAGCTGCTTAGAAAAAGTTTTAGGTTTTTTATTTTCAGTGAGTCCTGCTGGCAACAGGCTCACTGCATCGAGGGACTTAGGGGAGAGAAGTCAACTCACCTGCGTGCAGGATGGATTGGCTTCTTAGGCTACTGGACACCATTAGCTCCAGAGGGATCGAACACAGGCCCAGCCATGGAGTCCGGTCCCGGAGCCGCGCCGCCGACCCCCCTTGCAGATGCCGAAGATGGAAGAGGTCCAGAAGCAGGCGGCAGAAGACTTTTCTGTCTTCCTGAGGTAGCGCACAGCACTGCAGCTGTGCGCCATTGTTGTCAGCACACTTCACACAGCGGTCACGGAGGGTGCAGGGCGCTGGGGGGGCGCCCTGGGCAGCAATGTATAATACCTTTTTATGGCTAAAAATACATCACATATAGCCCTTGAGGCTATATGGATGTATTTAACCCCTGCCAGATCTCACAAACTCAGGAGAAGAGCCCGCCGAAATAGGGGGCGGGGCTTATTCTCCTCAGCACACAGCGCCATTTTCCTGCTCAGCTCCGCTGTGAGGAAGGCTCCCAGGACTCTCCCCTGCACTGCACTACAGAAACAGGGTAAAACAGAGAGGGGGGGCACTTTTTTTGGCGATATTACTATATTTAAGCTGCTATAAGGATACAACACTTATATAGGGTTGTTTCCATATATATTATAGCGCTTGGGTGTGTGCTGGCAAACTCTCCCTCTGTCTCCCCAAAGGGCTAGTGGGGTCCTGTCTTCAATAGAGCATTCCCTGTGTGTCTGCTGTGTGTCGGTACGTGTGTGTCGACATGTATGAGGACGATGTTGGTGTGGAGGCAGAGCAATTGCCGGTAATGGTGATGTCACCCCCCAGGGAGTCGACACCGGAATGGATGGCTTTGTTTATGGAATTACGTGATAATGTCAGCACATTACAAAAATCAGTTGACGACATGAGACGGCCGGCAAACCAGTTAGTACCTGCCCAGGCGTCTCAGACACCGTCAGGGGCTGTAAAACGCCCTTTACCTCAGTCGGTCGACACAGACCCAGACACGGACACTGAATCTAGTGTCGACGGTGAAGAAACAAACGTATTTTCCAGTAGGGCCACACGTTATATGATCACGGCAATGAAGGAGGCTTTGCATATCTCTGATACTACAAGTACCACAAAAAGGGGTATTATGTGGGGGTGAAAAAACTACCTGTAGTTTTTCCTGAATCAGAGGAATTGAATGATGTATGTGATGAAGCGTGGGTTAACCCAGATAGAAAAGTGCTAATTTCAAAAAAGTTATTGGCATTATACCCTTTCCCGCCAGAGGTTAGGGCGCGCTGGGAAACACCCCCTAAGGTGGATAAGGCGCTCACACGCTTATCAAAACAAGTGGCGTTACCGTCTCCTGATACGGCCGCCCTCAAGGATCCAGCTGATAGGAGGCTGGAAACTACCCTAAAAAGTATATACACACATACTGGTGTTATACTGCGACCAGCCATCGCCTCAGCCTGGATGTGCAGTGCTGGGGTGGTCTGGTCGGATTCCCTGACTGAAAATATTGATACCTTGGATAGGGACAGTATTTTACAGACTTTAGAGCAATTAAAGGATGCCTTTCTTTATATGCGAGATGCTCAGAGGGATATTTGCACTCTGGCATCGAGAGTAAGTGCGATGTCCATATCTGCCAGAAGAAGTTTATGGACACGACAGTGGTCAGGTGATGCGGATTCCAAACGGCATATGGAAGTATTGCCGTATAAAGGGGAGGAATTATTTGGCGTCGGTCTATCGGATTTGGTGGCCACGGCAACTGCCGGGAAATCCACCTTTTTACCTCAGACCCCCTCCCAACAGAAAAAGACACCGTCTTTTCAGCCGCAGTCCTTTCGGTCCTATAAGAACAAGCGGGCAAAAGGACAGTCATATCTGCCCCGAGGCAGAGGAAAGGGTAAGAGAGGGCAGCAAGCAGCTCCTTCCCAGGAACAGAAGCCCTCCGCGGGTTCTGCAAAGCCCTCAGCATGACGCTGGGGCTTTACAAGCGGACTCAGGAACGGTGGGGGGTCGACTCAAGAATTTCAGCGCGCAGTGGGCTTGCTCACAGGTGGACCCCTGGATCCTGCAGGTAGTATCTCAGGGTTACAGGTTGGAATTCGAGAAGTCTCCCCCTCGCCGGTTCCTAAAGTCTGCTTTGCCAACGTCTCCCTCAGACAGGGCGACGGTATTGGAAGCCATTCACAAGCTGTTTTCTCAGCAGGTGATGGTCAAGGTACCCCTCCTACAACAGGGAAAGGGGTATTACTCCACGCTATTTGTGGTACCGAAGCCGGACGGCTCGGTAAGACCTATTCTAAATCTGAAATCTTTGAACCTGTACATACAAAAATTCAAGTTCAAGATGGAATCACTCAGAGCAGTGATAGCGAATCTGGAAGAAGGGGACTTTATGGTGTCCCTGGACATAAAAGATGCTTACCTGCATGTCCCAATTTGCCCTTCACATCAAGGGTACCTCAGGTTCGTGGTGCAAAACTGTCATTATCAGTTTCAGACGCTGCCGTTTGGATTGTCCACGGCACCTCGGGTCTTTACCAAGGTAATGGCCGAAATGATGATTCTTCTGCGAAGAAGAGGCGTATTAATTATCCCTTACTTGGACGATCTCCTGATAAGGGCAAGGTCCAGAGAACAGCTGGAGGACGGAGTAGCACTAACCCAAGTAGTGCTGCAACAACACGGGTGGATTCTGAATTTTCCAAAATCTCAGTTGACTCCGACAACACGTCTGCTGTTCCTGGGAATGATTCTGGACACGGTTCAGAAAAAGGTGTTTCTTCCGGAGGAGAAAGCCAAGGAGTTATCCGAACTTGTCAGGAACCTCCTAAAACCAGGAAAAGTGTCTGTGCATCAATGCACAAGAGTCCTGGGAAAGATGGTGGCTTCTTACGAAGCAATCCCATTCGGCAGATTCCACGCACAAACTTTTCAGTGGGATCTGCTGGACAAATGGTCCGGATCGCATCTGCAGATGCATCAGCGGATAACCTTATCGCCACGGACAAGGGTGTCTCTTCTGTGGTGGTTGCAGAGTGCTCATCTGTTAGAAGGCCGCAGATTCGGCATACAGGACTGGGTCCTGGTGACCATGGATGCCAGTCTGAGAGGCTGGGGAGCGGTCACACAGGGAAGAAACTTCCAGGGAGTATGGTCAAGCCTGGAGATGTCTCTTCACATAAATATACTGGAGCTAAGAGCGATTTACAATGCTCTAAGCCTGGCAAAACCCCTGCTTCAGGGTCAGCCGGTGTTGATCCAGTCGGACAACATCACGGCAGTCGCCCACGTAAACAGACAGGGCGGCACAAGAAGCAGGAGAGCAATGGCAGAAGCTGCAAGGATTCTTCGCTGGGCGGAAGATCATGTGATAGCACTGTCAGCAGTGTTCATTCCGGGAGTGGACAACTGGGAAGCAGACTTCCTCAGCAGACACGATCTACACCAGGGAGAGTGGGGACTTCATCCAGAAGTCTTCCACATGATTGTGAACCGTTGGGAAAAACCAAAGGTGGATATGATGGCGTCTCGCCTCAACAAAAAACTGGACAGGTATTGCGCCAGGTCAAGAGACCCTCAGGCAATAGCTGTGGACGCTCTGGTAACACCGTGGGTGTTCCAGTCAGTGTATGTGTTTCCTCCTCTGCCTCTCATACCCAAAGTACTGAGAATTATACGGCAAAGGGGAGTAAGAACGATACTCGTGGCTCCGGATTGGCCAAGAAGAACTTGGTACCCGGAACTTCAGGAGATGCTCACGGAAAATCCGTGGCCTCTACCTCTAAGACGGGACCTGATTCAGCAGGGACCGTGTCTATTCCAAGACTTACCGCGGCTGCGTTTGACGGCGTGGCGGTTGAACGCCGAATTCTAAGGGAAAAAGGCATTCCAGAAGAGGTCATTCCTACACTGGTTAAAGCCAGGAAGGAGGTGACTGCACAACATTATCACCGCATTTGGAGAAAATATGTTGCGTGGTGTGAGGCCAGGAAGGCCCCCACGGAGGAATTTCAATTGGGTCGATTCCTACATTTCCTGCAAACAGGATTGTCTATGGGCCTCAAGTTGGGGTCCATTAAGGTTCAAATTTCGGCCCTGTCGATTTTCTTCCAGAAAGAATTGGCTTCAGTTCCTGAAGTCCAGACTTTTGTAAAAGGAGTACTACATATACAGCCCCCGGTTGTGCCCCCAGTGGATCCGTGGGACCTTAATGTAGTTTTGGATTTTCTCAAATCCCATTGGTTTGAGCCACTCAAATCGGCGGATTTGAAATATCTTACATGGAAAGTAACCATGCTACTGGCCCTGGCTTCAGCCAGGAGAGTGTCAGAATTGGCGGCTTTATCGTATAAAAGCCCATATCTGATTTTCCATTCGGACAGGGCAGAACTGCGGACGCGTCCTCATTTTCTGCCTAAGGTGGTGTCAGCGTTTCACCTGAACCAGCCTATTGTGGTGCCTGCGGCTACTAGCGATTTGGAGGATTCCAAGTTGCTGGACGTTGTCAGGGCATTGAAAATATATATTTCAAGGACGGCTGGAGTCAGAAAATCTGACTCGCTGTTTATACTGTATGCACCCAACAAGCTGGGTGCTCCTGCTTCTAAGCAGACGATTGCTCGTTGGATTTGTAGCACAATTCAACTTGCACATTCTGTGGCAGGCCTGCCACAGCCTAAATCTGTCAAGGCCCATTCCACAAGGAAGGTGGGCTCATCCTGGGCGGCTGCCCGAGGGGTCTCGGCATTACAACTCTGCCGAGCAGCTACGTGGTCGGGGGAGAACACGTTTGTAAAATTCTACAAATTTGATACCCTGGCTAAAGAGGACCTGGAGTTCTCTCATTCGGTGCTGCAGAGTCATCCGCACTCTCCCGCCCGTTTGGGAGCTTTGGTATAATCCCCATGGTCCTGACGGAGTCCCCAGCATCCACTAGGACGTTAGAGAAAATAAGATTTTACTTACCGATAAATCTATTTCTCGTAGTCCGTAGTGGATGCTGGGCGCCCATCCCAAGTGCGGATTGTCTGCAATACTTGTACATAGTTATTGTTACAAAAAAATCGGGTTGTTCTTGTTGTGAGCCGTCTGTTCAGAGGCTCCTACGTTGTCATACTGTTAAATGGGTTCAGATCACAAGTTGTACGGTGTGATTGGTGTGGCTGGTATGAGTCTTACCCGGGATTCAAAATCCTTCCTTATTGTGTACGCTCGTCCGGGCACAGTATCCTAACTGAGGCTTGGAGGAGGGTCATAGGGGGAGGAGCCAGTGCACACCACCTGATCCTAAAGCTTTATTTTTGTGCCCTGTCTCCTGCGGAGCCGCTAATCCCCCATGGTCCTGACGGAGTCCCCAGCATCCACTACGGACTACGAGAAATAGATTTATCGGTAAGTAAAATCTTATTTTAAGCAGCGCTGGGTACATATATCTTTTGACGGGATATATGGGCGCTGGGGTGTGAGCTGGCATACTCCCTCTGTGTCCTCTATCTGGGCGTCATTGTGGGCCTGTCACCTAGCTGAGACGTTCTGTGTGTATCTGTGTGTCGGTACTACGTGTCGGCATGTCTGAGGCTGAATGTTATTCACCAGAGGAGGTTATTGGGGGAGTGGATGCGGGGCTAGATTTGGGCCTGCCGGCGCAGCCGACACCTGATTTACTCGCATTGTTAAGTACGATAAATACGAATGTAGCTTCTTTATCAAAGAGGTTAGATAGGTCTGAGTCACAGTCACAGACACAGGTGTGGAAAAAGTCCATGGAAGAGGCTTTGTCTCAGGTGCAGACCTCATCCGGGTCGCAAAAGCAGCCATTTACTCAAGTGGTAGATACTGATACCGACACGGACTCTGTTTCCGAGGTCGATTTCACTGAGGCTGCTTTACATCCATGATTAGTTAAGAGTATTCAGTACATGATTGTGGCTATAAAAGATGTTTTACACATTTCTGATGAACCTGCGGTACAGGAAACAAGGATTTGCTTGTTCAAGGGGAAAAAAACCGAGGTGAAGTTTCCCTCCTCTCATGAAATGAATACTCTTTGTGAAAAGGCTTGGGAGTCGCCGGACAAGAGGTGGCAGATTCCCAAGAGGATTTACATGGCGTATCCTTTCCCCTCTGATGACAGGGAAAAGTGGTAGGCGTCTCCAAATGTTGACAAAGCTCTATCTCGTTTATCTAAGAAAGTGGCGCTTCCGTCTACTGACACGGCAGCTCTCAAAGATCCAGCGGATCGCAAGCTGGAGACGTCTCTGAAGTCGATTTTCGTTAATTCGGGTGCATTGCTCAGACCTGCTGTGGCGTCGGTATGGGTGAGTAGTGCTATTGCTAAATGGGCTGAGAATTTAGCTAATGATATGGATACCCTTGATAAAGATAATGTTCTTTTGACTCTTGGTTATATCAAGGATGCTGCAGATTACCTGAAGGATGCGGCGAGGGATGTTTGTCTCTTGGGATCAAGAGCCAATGCCATGTCGATATCGGCCAGGAGGGCGTTGTGGATCCATCAATGGAATGCTGATGCCGACTCCAAGAGAGCTATGGAAGCTTTGCCCTTCAAAGGTACTGTCTTGTTTGGGGACGGCTTGGCTGACCTGGTCTCTACCACGACTGCGGGTAGTCCTCTTTTCTTCCTTATGTTCCCACACAACAGAAAAAGGCACCACATCAGCAGATGCAGTCCTTTCGTCACAATAAATACAGGCGTGGAAAAGGTTCGTCCTTCCTCGCTTCAAAAGGTAGAGGAAGGAAGCCGCCTGCAGTGTCAGGCGCCCAGGACCAAAAGTCCTCCCATGCCTCTACCAAGTCCACCGTATAACGCTGGGGCTTCCCTGGGGGAGTCCGGACCGGTGGGGAGCTGTCTGCGAATATTCAGTCAGGTCTGGATTCAATCAGACCTGGATCCTTGGGTCCTAGAGATTGTGTCTCAGGGATACAAGCTGGAGTTTCGGGAGATGCCCCCTCACCGGTTCTTCATTTCGGCCTTACCAGTGGCTCTTCCGGACAGGGAGGTGGTGCTGGCAGCGATACAAAAATTGTGTCTACAAAGGGTCATTGTTCCCGTTCCCTCGTCCCAACGGGGGGAGGGGTTCTACTCGAGCCTCTTTGTTGTGCCGAAACCGGACGGTTCGGTCAGACCAATTCTGAATCTAAAATCCCTCAATCCATACTTGAAAGTTTTCAAGTTCAAGATGGAATCTCTTCGAGCTGTAATTGCCAGCCTGGAAGGGGGGGATTTTATGGCGTCAGTCGACATAAAGGATGCCTACTTACACGTCCCGATATATCCTTCGCATCAGGCCTTCCTCAGGTTTGCGATACAGGATTCTCATTACCAATTTCAGACGTTGCAGTTTGGGCTTTCCACGGCTCCGAGGATTTTCACCAAACTCATGGTGGAAATGATGGTTCTCCTTTGCAAACAAGGGGTTACGATTATCCCGTACTTGGACGATCTCCTGATAAAGGCGAGGTCCAAGGAACGGTTGCTGAGAAGTGTAAATTTGTCACTGTCGGTTCTGCGACAGCATGGTTGGGTACTCAATTTGCCAAAATCTCAGTTGATTCCGACCACTCAGCTGCCTTTTCTGGGCATGATTCTGGACACGGATTTACAGAGAGTATTTCTTCCAGAAGAAAAAGCTCTGGAACTGCTGACGATGGTCAGGGAACTTCTGAGGCCGACGAGTGTGTCAATCCATCACTGTACTCGAGTTCTGGGGAAAATGGTTGCGGCGTACGAAGCCATTCCGTTTGGCAGGTTTCATGCCCGGGTGTTTCAGTGGGACTTGCTGAGCAAATGGTCCGGGTCTCACCTGCACATGCACCGGAAGATAAGTCTATCTCCCAGAGCCAGAATTTCTCTCCTGTGGTGGCTACAAAGTTCTCACCTCCTAGGGGGACGCCGGTTCGGTATCCAGGATTGGGTACTTCTGACAACAGATGCAAGTCTCCGGGGCTGGGGCACAGTCACCCAAGGAAGAAATTTTCAGGGGAAATGGTCACTCCAGGAAGCTTGTCTCCACATAAATGTTCTCGAGTTAAGAGCCATTTACAACGGCCTGCTACAAGCAAGAAGCCTTCTTCAGGGTCGACCTGTCCTGTTACAGTCAGACAACATCACAGCGGTGGCACATATAAACCATCAAGGCGGAACAAGGAGCAGAGCGGCAATGGCGGAGGCCACAAGAATCCTTCGCTGGGCGGAACAACACGTGAGCGCCCTGTCAGCAGTCTTCCTACCGGGAGTGGACAACTGGGAAGCAGATTTACTCAGGAGACACGATCTCCATCCGGGAGAGTGGGCTCTTCACCAAGAGGTATTTGCAGAGGTGACAAAACGTTGGGGAATTCCGTTGATCGACATGATGGCGTCTCGTCTCAACAAGAAGCTCCCGAGATATTGTTCCAGGTCAAGGGACCCCCAAGCCAGTGCAGTGAACGCCCTGGTGTCTCCGTGGGTGTTCCAGTCGGTGTATGTGTTCCCTCCACTTCCTCTCATTACAAAGGTACTGGGGATCATTCGACGAGCAAGGGTTCAGGCGATTCTCGTCGTTCCAGATTGGCCAAGAAGGGCCTGGTACCCGGATCTTCAGGAATTACTGGTGGAAGATCCTTGGCCGCTTCCTCTAAGAGAGGACCTGTTACAGGGTCCATGCGTGTTTCCAAACTTACCGCGGCTGCGTTTGACGGAGGTTGAGCGCCAGATCTTAGCTCGTAAGGGTATTCCCGGGGAGGTCATTCCCACTCTCATTAAGGCTAGGAAGGAGGTTACGGCAAAACATTATCACCGTATTTGGAGAAAGTATGTTTCCTGGTGTGAGTCTAAAATGGCTCCTGCGGAAGATTTTCACTTGGGTCGCTTTCTCCACTTTTTGCAGGCGGGAGTAGATGCAGGCCTGAAATTAGGCTCTATCAAAGTGCAGATTTCGGCTTTGTCTCTTTTCTTTCAAAAAGAATTAACTGTCCTCCCAGAGGTTCAGACTTTTGTGAAAGGAGTAATGCATATCAAGCCTCCGTTTGTGCCTCCTGTAGCTCCATGGGATCTTGATGTGGTCTTACGGTTTCTCATGTCTTCCTGGTTTGAACCTTTGCGTAAGGTTGAGTTGAAATTTCTCACTTGGAAGGTAGTTATGCTGTTGGCGCTGGCGTCTGCCAGGCGAGTGTCAGAGTTGGCGGCCTTATCTCATAAGAGCCCGTACTTGATTTTTCATTCGGATAGGGCGGAATTGAGGACTCGTCAACAATTTCTGCCGAAGGTGGTTTCTTAATTTCACATTAACCAACCTATTGTGGTCCCGGTGGCTACGGAGGCTGTGGCGATTCCAAAATCTCTGGATGTTGTGAGAGCTTTGAAGATCTACGTCACCAGGACAGCTGTTGCCAGAAAAACTGAGGCGCTGTTTGTCCTGTATGCTTCCAACAAGATTGGTCATCCTGCTTCAAAACAGACTATTGCACGCTGGATTTGTAGTACGATTCAGCAGGCTCATTCTTCGGCCGGGCAACCAGTGCCGAAGTCAGTAAAAGCCCATTCTACCAGGAAAGTGGGCTCATCTTGGGCGACTGCCCGAGGAGTCTCGGCGTTACAGCTTTGCCGAGAAGCTACTTGGTTGGGTTCAAACACTTTTGCTAAGCTCTATAAGTTTGATACCCTGGCTGATGAGGACCTTGCGTTTGCTCAGTCGGTGCTGCAGAGTCGTCCGCACTCTCCCGCCCGGTTTGGAGCTTTGGTATAAACCCCATGGTCCTTTTGGAGTCCCCAGCCTCCTCTAGGACGTAAGAGAAAAATAAGAATTTACTCACCGGTAATTCTATTTCTCGTAGTCCGTAGTGGATGCTGGGAACTCCGTAAGGACCATGGGGAATAGACGGGCTCCGCAGGAGACTGGGCACTCTAAAAGAAAGATTAGGTACTATCTGGTGTGCACTGGCTCCTCCCTCTATGCCCCTCCTCCAGACCTCAGTTAAGGAAACTGTGCCCGGAAGAGCTGACACAACAAGGAAAGGATTTGGAATCCAGGGTAAGACTCATACCAGCCACACCAATCACACCGTACAACTTTTGATAACCATACCCAGTTAACAGTATGAACAACAACTGAGCCTCAGTAACAGATGGCTCATAACAATAACCCTTTAGTTAAGCAATAACTATATACATGTATTGCAGAGAGTCCGCACTTGGGACGGGCGCCCAGCATCCACTACGGACTACGAGAAATAGAATTACCGGTGAGTAAATTCTTATTTTCTCTGACGTCCTAGTGGATGCTGGGAACTCCGTAAGGACCATGGGGATTATACCAAAGCTCCCAAACGGGCGGGAGAGTGCGGATGACTCTGCAGCACCGAATGAGCAAAGGCAAGGTCCTCCTCAGCCAGGGTATCAAACTTGTAGAACTTAGCAAATGTGTTTGAACCCGACCAAGTAGCAGCTCGGCAAAGCTGTAAAGCCGAGACCCCTCGGGCAGCCGCCCAAGAAGAGCCCACCTTCCTTGTGGAATGGGCTTTTACTGATTTAGGATGCGGCAATCCTGCCGCAGAATGAGCTTGCTGAATCGTGTTACAGATCCAGCGCGCAATAGTTTGCTTTGAAGCAGGAGCACCCAGCTTGTTGGGTGCATGCAGGATAAACAGCGAGTCAGTTTTCCTGACTCCAGCCGTCCTGGCTACATAGATTTTCAAAGCCCTGACTACATCTAGTAACTTGGAGTCCTCCAAGTCCCGAGTAGCCGCAGGCACCACAATAGGTTGGTTCAAATGAAACGCTGATACCACCTTAGGGAGAAATTGGGGACGAGTCCTCAATTCTGCCCTGTCCATATGGAAGATCAGATAAGGGCTTTTACATGACAAAGCCGCCAATTCTGACACACGCCTAGCCGAAGCTAAGGCCAATAGCATGACCACTTTCCACGTGAGATATTTTAGCTCCACGGTCCTAAGTGGCTCAAACCAGTGGGATTTCAGGAAATCCAACACAACGTTAAGATCCCAAGGTGCCACTGGAGGCACAAAAGGGGGCTGAATATGCAGCACTCCCTTAACAAACGTCTGAACTTCAGGCAGTGAAGCCAGTTCTTTTTGAAAGAAAATAGATAGGGCCGAAATCTGGACCTTTATGGATCCTAATTTTAGGCCCATAGTCACTCCTGACTGTAGGAAGTGCAGGAATCGACCCAGCTGGAATTCCTCTGTAGGGGCCTTCCTGGCCTCACACCAAGCAACATATTTTCGCCATATACGGTGATAATGTTGTGCTGTCACGTCTTTCCTAGCCTTTATCAGCGTAGGAATCACTTCATCTGGAATGCCCTTTTCCGCTAGGATCCGGCGTTCAACCGCCATGCCGTCAAACGCAGCCGCGGTAAGTCTTGGAACAGACAGGGCACCTGCTGTAACAGGTTCTGTCTGAGAGGCAGAGGCCATGGGTCCTCTGAGATCATTTCTTGTAGTTCTGGGTACCAAGTTCTTCTTGGCCAATCCGGAACGATGAGTATAGTTCTTACTCCTCTCTTTCTTACTATCCTCAGTACCTTGGGTATGAGAGGAAGAGGAGGGAACACATAAACCGACTGGTACACCCACGGTGTCACGAGTGCGTCCACAGCTATCGCCTGAGGATCCCTTGACCTGGCGCAATATTTTTTTAGCTTTTTGTTGAGGCGGGACGCCATCATGTCCACCTGTGGCCGTTCCCAACGGTTTACAATCTGCGTGAAGACTTCTGGATGAAGTCCCCACTCTCCCGGGTGGAGGTCATGCCTGCTGAGGAAGTCTGCTTCCCAGTTGTCCACTCCCGGAATGAACACTGCTGACAGTGCTAGCACGTGATTTTCCGCCCATCGGAGAATCCTTGTGGCTTCTGCCATCGCCATCCTGCTTCTTGTGCCGCCCTGGCGGTTTACATGGGCGACCGCCGTGATGTTGTCTGATTGAATCAGCACTGGTTGGTTTTGAAGCAGGGGCTCTGCTTGACTCAGGGCGTTGTAGATGGCCCTTAGTTCCAGTATATTTATGTGTAGTGAAGTCTCTTGACTTGACCACTGTCCTTGGAAGTTCCTTCCCTGAGTGACTGCCCCCCATCCTCGGAGGCTTGCGTCCGTGGTCACCAGGACCCAGTCCTGTATGCCGAATCTGCGGCCCTTGAGAAGATGAGCACTCTGCAGCCACCACAGCAGAGACACCCTGGCCCTTGGGGACAGGGTGATCAACCGATGCATCTGAAGATGCGATCCGGACCATTTGTCTAACAGATCCCACTGAAAGATCCTTGCATGGAACCTGCCGAAGGGAATTGCTTCGTAAGAAGCCACCATCTTTCCCAGGACTCGCGTGCAGTGATGCACCGACACCTGTTTTGGTTTCAGGAGGTCCCTGACCAGAGATGACAATTCCTGGGCCTTCTCCACCGGGAGAAACACCTTCTTCTGTTCTGTGTCCAGAATCATGCCCAGGAAGAGCAGACGCGTCGCAGGAATCAGCTGCGACTTTGGGATATTCAGAATCCAGCCGTGCTGTTGCAACACTTCCCGAGAAAGTGCTACGCTGACTAACAACTGCTCTCTGGACCTCGCCTTTATAAGGAGATCGTCCAAGTACGGGATAATTATAACTCCCTTCTTCCGAAGGAGTATCATCATTTCGGCCATTACCTTGGTAAATACTCTCGGTGCCGTGGACAGACCAAACGGCAACGTCTGGAATTGGTAATGACAATCCTGTACCACAAACCTGAGGTACTCCTGGTGAGGTGGGTAAACGGGGACATGCAAGTAAGCATCCTTGATGTCCAGCGACACCATAAAATCCCCCTCTTCCAGGCTTGCAATAACCGCCCTGAGCGATTCCATTTTGAACTTGAACTTCCTTATATAAGTGTTCAAGGATTTTAAATTCAGAATGGGTCTCACCGAACCGTCTGGTTTCGGTACCACAAACATTGTGGAATAGTAACCCCGTCCCTGTTGAAGGAGGGGAACCTTGATTATCACCTGCTGGAGGTACAGCTTGTGAATTGCCGCCATTACTACCTCCCTTTCTCTGGGAGCAGCTGGCAAGGCTGATTTGAGGTAACGGCGAGGGGGAGTCGCCTCGAACTCCAGCTGGTATCCCTGAGATACAATTTGTACAGCCCAGAGATCCACTTGTGAGCGAACCCACTGGTTGCTGAAGTTTCGGAGACGCGCCCCCACCGCACCCGGCTCCGCCTGTGGAGCCCCAGCGTCATGCGGTGGACTTAGAGGAAGCGGGGGAGGATTTTTGTTCCTGGGAACTGGCTGCCTGGTGCAGCTTCTTTCCTCTACCCCTGCCTCTGGGCAGAAAGGATGCGCCTCTGATCCGCTTGCCTTTCTGAGGCCGATAGGACTGTACATGATAATACGGTGCTTTCTTAGGCTGTGAGGGAACCTGAGGTAAAAAAGTTGACTTCCCGGCTGTTGCCGTGGATACGAGGTCCGAGAGACCGTCCCCAAACAATTCCTCACCCTTATAAGGCAAAACCTCCATGTGTCTTTTAGAATCAGCATCACCTGTCCACTGCCGAGTCCATAATACTCTCCTGGCAGAAATGGACATTGCATTAATTCTAGATGCCAGCAGGCAAATGTCCCTCTGTGCATCCCGCATATATAAGACAACGTCTTTTATATGTTCTATGGTTAGCAAAATAGTATCCCTGTCGAGGGAATCAATGTTGTCTGACAGGGAATCAGACCATGCGGCTGCAGCACTACACATCCAAGCTGAAGCAATAGCAGGTCTCAGTATAGTACCTGAGTGTGTATACACAGACTTCAGGATAGCTTCCTGCTTTCTATCCGCAGGCTCCTTTAAGGCGGCCGTATCCTGAGACGACAGTGCCACCTTTTTTGATAAGCGTGTGAGCGCCTTGTCCACCCTAGGGGATGTTTCCCAACGTAACCTGTCCGTTGGCGGGAAAGGGTACGCCATCAGTAACCTCTTAGAAATCGCTAGTTTCTTATCGGGGGAACTCCACGCTTCCTCACACAATTCATTTAATTCATCAGATGGGAGAAAAGTCACTGGCTGCTTTATCTCCCCAAACATAATACCCTTCTTGGTGGTAACCGGGTTAATATCAGAAATGTGCAATACATTTTTCGTTGCAGTAATCATGCATCGGATTGCTTTTGTAGACTGTGCATTTGTCTCATCCTCATCTACACTGGAGTCAGACTCCGTGTCGACATCTGTGTCGACCATCTGAGCTAGCGGGCGTTTGAGCCCCTGATGGCCTCTGAGACGCCTGGGCAGGCGCGGGCTGAGATCCCGGCTGTCCCAAGGCTGCTGCGTCATCGAACCTTTTATGTAAGGAGTTGACACTGTCTGTTAAGACCTTCCACATATCCATCCAATCCGGTGTCGGCCCCGTCGGGGGCGACACCACACTTATCTGCCCTTGCTCCGCCTCCACATAACCTTCCTCATCAAACATGTCGACACAGCCGTACCGACACACCGCACACACACAGGGAATGCTCTGACTGAGGACAGGACCCCACAAAGTCCTTTGGGGAGACAGAGAGAGTATGCCAGCACACACCACAGCGCTATATAACACAGGGATTTTCACTATACTGAGTGATTTTCCCCAATAGCTGCTTATTATCTTATTTGCGCCTAAATTTATGTGCCCCCCCTCTCTTTTTTACCCTTCGTGTACAGGATACTGCAGGGGAGAGCCTGGGGAGCGTCCTTCCAGCGGAACTGTGAAGAGAAAATGGCGCTGGTGTGCTGAGGAAGAAGGCCCCGCCCCCTCAGCGGCGGGCTTCTCCCGCGTTTTGTATATCTTAATGGCGGGGGTTTTTGCACATATACAGTTTTCCAGACTGTATTATGTGCATACTGTGCCAAAAGGTAATCTTATTGCTGCCCAGGGCGCGCCCCCCCCCCCCCCCCCCCCCAGCGCCCTGCACCCTACGGTGACCGGAGTGTGTGGTGTGCAGTGGGAGCAATGGCGCACAGCTGCAGTGCTGTGCGCTACCTTAATGAAGACCGGAGTCTTCTGCCGCCAATTTCATCTCCATCTCTTCTGTCTTCTGGCTCTGCAAGAGGGACGGCGGCGCGGCTCCGGGAACGGACGATCGAGGTCAGGCCCTGTGTTCGAACCCTCTGGAGCTAATGGTGTCCAGTAGCCTAAGAAGCACAAGCTAGCTGCACGCAGGTAGGTTTGCTTCTCTCCCCTCAGTCCCACGAAGCAGTGAGTCTGTTGCCAGCAGATCTCACTGAAAATAAAAAACCTAACAAATACTTTCTTTCTAGCAAGCTCAGGAGAGCCCACTAGGAGCACCCAGCTCTGGCTGGGCACAGATTCTAACTGAGGTCTGGAGGAGGGGCATAGAGGGAGGAGCCAGTGCACACCAGATAGTACCTAATCTTTCTTTTAGAGTGCCCAGTCTCCTGCGGAGCCCATCTATTCCCCATGGTCCTTACGGAGTTCCCAGCATCCACTAGGACGTCAGAGAAATAGGATTTTGGTACTTACCGGTAAATCCTTTTCTCCTAGTCCGTAGAGGATGCTGGGCGCCCATCCCAGTGCGGACTGTTACTTGCAGTGTTTTCTTGCTGGTAAAATTAGTTTATACACGGGATGTGTATTTCTTGTTTACAGCTTGTTGCTGTGGTTACTTCATACTGTTATCTGGTTTACTGTTACTCCGGTTGTACGGTATGTTTGTGGTGTGGGCTGGTATGTTTGTAGCCCTTAGTTTAAACAAAAATCCTTTCCTCGAAATGTCCGTCTCTCCTGGGCACAGTTCCTATAACTGGGGTCTGGAGGAGGGGCATAGAGGGAGGAGCCAGTTCACACCCAGTTTAAGTCTTTTCAGTGTGCCCAAGCTCCTGCGGATCCCGTCTATACCCCCTGGTCCTTTTGGAGTCCCCAGCATCCTCTACGGACTAGGAGAAAAGGATTTACCGGTAAGTACCAAAAATAAGAATTTACTTACCGATAATTCTATTTCTCGTAGTCCGTAGTGGATGCTGGGGACTCCGTCAGGACCATGGGGAATAGCGGCTCCGCAGGAGACAGGGCACAAAAATAAAGCTTTAGGATTAGGTGATGTGTACTGGCTCCTCCCCCTATGACCCTCCTCCAAGCCTCAGTTAGGATACTGTGCCCGGACGAGCGTACACAATAAGGAAGGATCTTGAATCCCGGGTAAGACTCATACCAGCCACACCAATCACACCGTATAACTTGTGATCTGAACCCAGTTAACAGTATGACAAACGTAGGAGCCTCTGAACAGACGGCTCACAACAATAACAACCCGAATTTGTTTGTAACAATAACTATGTACAAGTATTGCAGACAATCCGCACTTGGGATGGGCGCCCAGCATCCACTACGGACTACGAGAAATAGAATTATCGGTAAGTAAATTCTTATTTTCTCTAACGTCCTAAGTGGATGCTGGGGACTCCGTCAGGACCATGGGGATTATACCAAAGCTCCCAAACGGGCGGGAGAGTGCGGATGACTCTGCAGCACCGAATGAGAGAACTCAAGGTCCTCCTCAGCCAGGGTATCAAATTTGTAGAATTTTGCAAACGTGTTTGCCCCTGACCAAGTAGCAGCTCGGCAGAGTTGTAATGCCGAGACCCCCCGGGCAGCCGCCCAGGATGAGCCCACTTTCCTTGTGGAATGGGCCTTGACAGATTTAGGTTGTGGCAAGCCTGCCACAGAATGTGCAAGTTGAATTGTGCTACAAATCCAACGAGCAATCGTCTGCTTAGAAGCAGGAGCACCCATCTTGTTGGGTGCATACAATATAAACAGTGAGTCAGACTTTCTGACTCCCGCCGTTCTTGAAATATATATTTTCAATGCCCGGACCACGTCCAACAACTTGGAATCCTCCAAATCGTTAGTAGCCGCAGGCACCACAATAGGCTGGTTCAGGTGAAACGCTGACACCACCTTAGGCAGAAAATGAGGACGCGTCCGCAGTTCTGCCCTGTCCGTATGGAAAATCAGATATGGGCTCTTATATGATAAAGCCGCCAATTCTGATACTCTCCTGGCTGAAGCCAGGGCCAGTAGCATGGTTACTTTCCATGTAAGATACTTCAACTCCACCGATTTGAGCGGCTCAAACCAATGGGATTTGAGAAAATCCAAGACTACATTAAGATCCCACGGTGCCACTGGGGGCACAACCGGGGGCTGTATATGTAGTACTCCTTTTACAAAAGTCTGGACTTCAGGAACTGAAGCCAATTCTTTCTGGAAGAAAATCGACAGGGCCGAAATTTGAACCTTAATGGACCCCAATTTGAGGCCCATAGACAATCCTGTTTGCAGGAAATGTAGGAATCGACCCAGTTGAAATTCCTCCGTGGGGGCCTTCCTGGCCTCACACCACGCAACATATTTTCTCCAAATGCGGTGATAATGTTGTGCAGTCACCTCCTTCCTGGCTTTTACCAGTGTAGGAATGACCTCTTCCGGAATGCCTTTTTCCCTTAGAATTCGGCGTTCAACCGCCATGCCGTCAAACGCAGCCGCGGTAAGTCTTGGAATAGACACGGTCCCTGCTGAAGCAGGTCCCGTCTTAGAGGTAGAGGCCACGGATCTCTTGAAGTTCCGGGTACCAAGTTCTTCTTGGCCAATCCGGAGCCACTAGTATCGTTCTTACTCCCTTTTGCCGTATAATTCTCAGTACTTTTGGTATGAGAGGCAGAGGAGGGAACACATACACTGACTGGAACACCCACGGTGTTACCAGAGCGTCCACAGCTATTGCCTGAGGGTCTCTTGACCTGGCGCAATACCTGTCCAGTTTTTTGTTGTAGATCGTGTCTGCTGAGGAAGTCTGCTTCCCAGTTGTCCACTCCCGGAATGAATACTGCTGACAGTGCTATCACATGATCTTCCGCCCAGCGAAGAATCCTTGCAGCTTCTGCCATTGCTGTCCTGCTTCTTGTGCCGCCCTGTCTGTTTACGTGGGCGACTGCCGTGATGTTGTCCGACTGGATCAACACCGGCTGACCCTGAAGCAGGGGTTTTGCCAGACTTAGAGCATTGTAAATCGCTCTTAGCTCCAGTATATTTATGTGAAGAGACATCTCCAGGCTTGACCATACTCCCTGGAAGTTTCTTCCCTGTGTGACCGCTCCCCAGCCTCTCAGACTGGCATCCGTGGTCACCAGGACCCAGTCCTGTATGCCGAATCTGCGTCCCTCTAACAGATGAGCACTCTGCAACCACCACAGAAGAGACACCCTTGTCCGTGGCGATAAGGTTATCCGCTGATGCATCTGCAGATGTGATCCGGACCATTTGTCCAGCAGATCCCACTGAAAAGTTCGTGCGTGGAATCTGCCGAATGGAATCGCTTCGTAAGAAGCCACCATCTTTCCCAGGACTCTTGTGCATTGATGCACAGACACTTTCCCTGGTTTTAGGAGGTTCCTGACAAGTTCGGATAACTCCCTGGCTTTCTCCTCCGGAAGAAACACCTTTTTCTGAACCGTGTCCAGAATCATTCCCAGGAACAGCAGACGTGTCGTCGGGGTCAACTGAGATTTTGGAAAATTCAGAATCCACCCGTGTTGTTGCAGCACTAGTCGGGTTAGTGCTACTCCGTCCTCCAGCTGTTCTCTGGACCTTGCCCTTATCAGGAGATCGTCCAAGTAAGGGATAATTAATACGCCTCTTCTTCGCAGAAGAATCATCATTTCGGCCATTACCTTGGTAAAGACCCGAGGTGCCGTGGACAATCCAAACGGCAGCGTCTGAAACTGATAATGACAGTTTTGCACCACGAACCTGAGGTACCCTTGATGTGAAGGGCAAATTGGGACATGCAGGTAAGCATCCTTTATGTCCAGGGACACCATAAAGTCCCCTTCTTCCAGATTCGCTATCACTGCTCTGAGTGACTCCATCTTGAACTTGAATTTTTGTATGTACAGGTTCAAAGATTTCAGATTTAGAATAGGTCTTACCGAGCCGTCCGGCTTCGGTACCACAATAGCGTGGAGTAATACCCCTTTCCCTGTTGTAGGAGGGGTACCTTGACTATCACCTGCTGAGAAAACAGCTTGTGAATGGCTTCCAATACCGTCGCCCTGTCTGAGGGAGACGTTGGCAAAGCAGACTTTAGGAACCTGCGAGGGGGAGACTTCTCGAATTCCAACCTGTAACCCTGAGATACTACCTGCAGGATCCAGGGGTCCACCTGTGAGCAAGCCCACTGTGCGCTGAAATTCTTGAGTCGACCCCCCACCGCTCCTGAGTCCGCTTGTAAGGCCCCAGCGTCATGCTGAGGGCTTTGCAGAACCCTGAGAGGGCTTCTGTTCCTGGGCAGGGGCTGCTTGCTGCCCTCTCTTACCCCTTCCTCTGCCCCGAGGCAGATATGACTGTCCTTTTGTCCGCTTGTTCTTATAGGACCGAAAGGACTGCGGCTGAAAAGACGGTGTCTTTTTCTGTTGGGAGGGGGTCTGAGGTAAAAAGGTGGATTTTCCGGCAGTTGCCGTGGCCACCAGATCCGATAGACCGACGCCAAATAATTCCTCCCCTTTATACGGCAATACTTCCATATGTCGTTTGGAATCCGCATCACCTGACCACTGTCGCGTCCATAAACTCCTTCTGGCAGATATGGACATCGCATTTACTCTCGATGCCAGAGTGCAAATATCTCTCTGAGCATCTCGCATATAAAGGAAAGCATCCTTTAATTGCTCTATAGTCAATAAAATACTGTCCCTATCCAGGGTATCAATATTTTCAGTCAGGGAATCCAACCAGACGACCCCAGCACTGCACATCCAGGCTGAGGCGATGGCTGGTCGCAGTATAACACCAGTATGTGTGTATATACTTTTTAGGGTAGTTTCCAGTCTCCTATCAGCTGGATCCCTGAGGGCGGCCGTATCAGGAGACAGTAACGCCACTTGTTTTGATAAGCGTGTGAGCGCCTTATCCACCCTAGGGGGTGTTTCCCAGCGCGCCCTAACCTCTGGCGGGAAAGGGTATAATGCTAATAACTTTTTTGAAATTAGCACTTTTCTATCTGGGTTAACCCACGCTTCATCACATACATCATTTAATTCCTCTGATTCAGGAAAAACTACAGGTAGTTTTTTCACCCCCCACATAATACCCCTTTTTGTGGTACTTGCAGTATCAGAGATATGCAAAGCCTCCTTCATTGCCGTGATCATATAACGTGTGGCCCTACTTGAAAATACGTTTGTTTCATCACCATCGACACTAGATTCAGTGTCTGTGTCTGGGTCTGTGTCGACCGACTGAGGTAAAGGGCGCTTTACAGCCCCTGACGGTGTCTGAGACGCCTGGGCAGGTACTAACTGGTTTGCCGGCCGTCTCATGTCGTCAACTGATTTTTGTAATGTGCTGACATTATCACGTAATTCCATAAACAAAGCCATCCATTCCGGTGTCGACTCCCTGGGGGGTGACATCACCATTATCGGCAATTGCTCTGCCTCCACACCAACATCGTCCTCATACATGTCGACACACACGTACCGACACACAGCAGACACACAGGGAATGCTCTTATCGAAGACAGGACCCCACTAGCCCTTTGGGGAGACAGAGGGAGAGTTTGCCAGCACACACCCAAGCGCTATAATATATATGGGAACAACCTTATATAAGTGTTGTTCCTTATAGCAGCTTAAATATATCAAAATATCGCCAAAAAATGCCCCCCCTCTCTGTTTTACCCTGTTTCTGTAGTGCAGTGCAGGGGAGAGTCCTGGGAGCCTTCCTCACAGCGGAGCTGAGCAGGAAAATGGCGCTGTGTGCTGAGGAGAATAAGCCCCGCCCCCTATTTCGGCGGGCTTTTCTCCCGGAGTTTTAGATATCTGGCATGGGTTAAATACATACATATAGCCTCAATGGCTATATGTGATGTATTCTTTTGCCATAAAGGTATTAAATATTGCTGCCCAGGGCGCCCCCAGCAGCGCCCTGCACCCTCCGTGACCGCTTGGTGTGAAGTGTGTGACAACAATGGCGCACAGCTGCAGTGCTGTGCGCTACCTTCATGAAGACTGAAGAGCCTTCTGCCGCCTGTTTCCGGACCTTCAATCTTCAGCATCTGTAAGGGGGGTCGGCGGCGCGGCTCCGGGACGAACCCCAGGGTGAGACCTGTGTTCCGACTCCCTCTGGAGCTAATGGTGTCCAGTAGCCTAAGAATCCAATCCATCCTGCACGCAGGTGAGTTGAAATTCTCTCCCCTAAGTCCCTCGATGCAGTGAGCCTGTTGCCAGCAGGACTCACTGAAAATAAAAAACCTAAAAACTTTTTCTAAGCAGCTCTTTAGGAGAGCCACCTAGATTGCACCCTGCTCGGACGGGCACAAAAACCTAACTGAGGCTTGGAGGAGGGTCATAGGGGGAGGAGCCAGTACACACCACCTAATCCTAAAGCTTTATTTTTGTGCCCTGTCTCCTGCGGAGCCGCTATTCCCCATGGTCCTGACGGAGTCCCCAGCATCCACTTAGGACGTTAGAGAAATCCTATTATATAATACAGAGGGTATCCAGATAATAGAACAACAGTTGAAAGGCCGACAGTCAATGGGTCAACATGCATATCGTCAAAAGGTTGACAGGTTCAAATGGTCGACATGACGATGGTTGACACAGCATATGGTCGTCATAAGGTTTTGTTTTTTTCTCAACTTTTTCATACTTTACCATTCACTAATATGTCATTTGACCCCATAAAATAATTTTAGCCTGGGCAGAGAATTAGTAACTGGTTTGTCCCTTAATTAAATCATTTTTGTCACAATAATTCAAAAGTATATTGTGGTTCTTTGCTGTGATTTGAATGGCCATATGGCTAAACTGCACAGAGTTTGATGAATCTAGCCATTCAATTTTTGATGTGTTTTCTGACTAGTTCTGTGACCTTTGTGAAACTGAACATCTGTATCACAAATTGTATTCTATGAGGATGGCAATTTGTATTGTGTTGCGTAACTTTGAGGGTAATTTCCACCCAAAAATATGGCAAAAACTTTGAATTAAATAAATAGCTGCTTGATAAATATCTACCTGATTCTCCGATATCTAGCTTTCCTCCACTCCAGGGTTGGATTGGACCACCAGGACAGTGGGAAAGTTCCTGATGAGCTGGTGCCTTGTGTGCCCCTGCTGGGCTGGCCAACAGTGACAATGCCTGCAGGCCTTGCCGACACTTTAGGGATTTGCGTACCAGTGTGGAGCACAAATCGTAAGACCCTGGCTCTACATCATTTATCACTGTAACCTGTGCCACATGTATGGTGTCCCCTCCTCTGCTGTACGCCTCCTGTCCATTCCCCTGTGTCTGCGGGTTGGGTCGGGCCATCTCATGTGGCTGCTGGAGGAGGAGAGCTGAACTACGCAGACAGCAAATGGGTGTGAACTGCTGTCTAGGATCCGGAGGAGTGGGAAACGGGAGTCTTCCTGTCACACTCACTCAGGCTGTCTGTCCTGTGTCTGTGAGGCTGCTGTCTCCGCTGTCAATGGGAGCAATGGCGCCCAGGACTGAGGAGCTGCGGTGAGTAGGTATGATACTTGTTTGATTCAGCTTACTCTGACTTATTCCTACTGAGTCCCTTCCACTCCCATCCTTCCCGCTACTTCCCACTACTACTCCCATCCAGAGGCGTAGCGTGGAGACATGATACCCGGAGCAGGGCCATGTCACTGCGCCACCACCACACATACATACATACATACATACATACATACATACATACATACATACAGTACATACATAGATTCACACACATTTAGGCACA
Organism: Pseudophryne corroboree; assembly: GCF_028390025.1. Lineage (NCBI taxonomy): Eukaryota > Metazoa > Chordata > Amphibia > Anura > Myobatrachidae > Pseudophryne > Pseudophryne corroboree. The sequence continues at coordinate 516,810,252 of NC_086444.1, read as the reverse complement.
GACATAAATAAACACACACAGATACACAGATATACACAGATACATATATACACATAAATACACAAATATATACACAGAAATACATAAACACACACACATATACACAGATATATACACACAAATATACAGATATAAACAGACATACATAAACACACAACACAGATATATACACACACACATAAATACACAAATATACAGACATACATAAACACACACAAATATATACACACATATATACTGTATACAAAGATATATACACATAAACACACACATGTATACACATAAACACACATATGCACACAGACATACTGTATACACACATTTACACACAAACACAGACATATACACATAAACACACAGTATACACAGACATAAAAACATAAACACACAGAATACACACATTAATTCTCACAAAGTGGGCAGCAGCAGAGCAGCAGCTCCTCGTTCTAGCCTGGAGGGGGGGAGCTTCTATATGATTGACAGGCTGGGCCTCCGTGGGTAGAAGGAAAGGACTGAGGAAAGGGAAGTGGTGGCCACCACACTGCCTGCATGTTCCAGACCACTGAATGCAGATACCTGACAGCCAGGAAGCATCTATCTTCTGACAAGCCTCCAAACCTCCTCACTTCCCTAATAACACACCACACTGTACTGCACTCTCTGCACTTCAATCAGTGACATGGAACATGCAGGCAGTGTGGTGGCCACCCCTTCCCTCTCTTCTAGTCATCTCCTCCTACCCCAAGATCCCAGCTCTCAGCTGTGTTACAGGGAGCCGGCTCCTTCTGTCCCCAGCGGTGCCTGGAGCTCGAGCTCCACTTGCTCCACCCTCCCTACGCCCCTGCTCCCATCCTGCCCCCAGCTGCTCATCACTACTATTCCCATCCTACTCCCCACCACTACTGCTCCCACCATGACCCCTACCACTACTACTCCCATCCTGCCCCCTGCTCCCCACCACTACTGCTCCTATCCTGCCCCCTATCACTAATACTCCCAGCCTGCCCCCCTGCTCTGCACTGCTATTACTCCCATCCTGCCCCCTGATCTGCACTATTACTCCCATCCTGCCCCCTGGTCTGCACTACTGCTACTCCCCATCCTACCCCCCACCCCACCCTGGCCCCACAGACACAATACCTCCCATCCCCAATCAAGGAACATACCCTATCCACCCCATTGTTTTCCCTGTTGGGGCCAATGTGTTTTATTGATTTCTGCGCCCCCAATGTGTTTTGTTTTATTTATTTATTTTTATGGAGGCAAAAGTGTTTTTTTCCCTGTGGCGGCTAATATGTTTTTCTTTCCTGACGGGGGTTAATATGTTTTTTTCCTGTGGGGGGCCAATGTGTTTTTTGTTTTCTTTAGGGTTAATGTGTTTGATTTTCTGTGGGGCCAATGTGTTTTATTTTATGCGGAGGTCAATGTGTTGTTTTTTTTCTGTGGGGGTCAATGTGTTTTATTGTTTTCTGGGCCCCCAATATGTTTTGTTTTATTTATTTGTTGAGGCCAGTGTGTTTTTCCTGTGGGGGCTGTTTTTTGTGCTGTGGGGGCCAAGGTGTTATATTTTTTTCTTGTGGGAACCAATATGTTTTATTGTTTTCTTTGGGGTCAATGTGTTTTTTTGTATTTTTTTATTATTATTTTATTACCAAGAAGTGTATTAACCTAGATGGTTAACTTAGATGGTTACAGGGGGTTGGTAAATCCGACACAGATGTAACGTAGTATGGGCGTGTTGCTGAAGGTTGATGTCTATAGAAACACTAAATTGGTTACACTGGAGGCTATTCTCAGACAAATGAATTGCGCCTAGCATAGAGCTGGTGAAAGTTTCAATGGTGCAACCAACAGTTGCATCTAAAGGCGTACAAAGCATGATTGCAGTGTCGGATGCAGGGATGTACACCAGGGAAGTGCATTGTAGTGGCATTAGCATGCAGCAAAAGATGCAAGGAAGGCCGCAGCTACATCCAACTTGGAATCAGGGAGGAGGGATCCTTTCCCTCTTAACAGACCCCACCCCTATTAAGGCTGCTTCCATACATTCACCAGGCTGGTTTTCCATTTCAGTCCACCCCACTTTTTCTTTCACATGCAGCCCTGACCTGATTTGCACAATCACATGAGTGGGCAGGTCCCTCCTTCACACACAATTAGTGTACTCATTTCTTAAATGACTCTATAGCAGTGGTTCCCAACCTCTTTCCTCAAGTACCCCCAACAGTTCATGTTTTCCAGGTCTCCTCACAGGATTGCAAGTGAAATAATTTGCTACACCTGTGGGTCTTTTAAAATGTGTCAGTGAGTAATGATTACACCTGTTCAACTGCTAGGTGACCTGGAAAACATGAACTGTTGGGGGTACTTGAGGACCGAGGTTGAGAACCACTGGTCTATAGGATATATTTACTAAGCAGCGGGATTTCAAACCCCCCAGTTTTCAGTGGTTTTGACTGCCAATTTGGTAGGAAAAATATTTCATACAAACAAGCCTGATTTAGCATTTAATACTATTGCCCTTTTATATCCGTCAGCCAAAACAGCAGACAATCTGGAGTTTATAAAAATCACCCATTGCTAAGCAAATTTATTGCCAATGTTTCTATAAACATTCAGAGCTACAGCTGTTCTATACCCTCTTCCTTCAGTACCTGGGACATACAGATGAGAAAAAAAGTAAAAAAATATTTACTACATTGTTGTGGTAAGACATACCTTAAAACAGGAGAAAATAACAAAATATTACAGTAGAACAGTAGAAAATATTACAATATATGTATACACATTAAGTCAAAAGCAAAATAAGATTAAAAAATAAATGAAGAAATACCAAAATACAAATTGCATACGGGGAAGACAATATTAAATATCTCCTTCAATGATAGGCTTATTTTTCAGATATATTATTACTCCTACATAAGCCTGTGTTCTATTTTCTGTTTGAGACTATGGGGTATATGCAATTAGCGGCGAATCGCGGCAAATTATCGCCGTTTTTTGATTCGACACAATTCGACCGTCCAATTTCGGCAAGTGGTTGCCGAAATTCACCATATTCAATGGAAAACGGATTCGACAGTCCCGCGGGCAAAAAACGGCCGATTTGCCGGATTTTGCCGCGATTTTAAAAAACGGGGAAAAACGGGAAAACCCGAAAAAAAATGGCGTGGGGTCCCCCCTCCAAAGCATAACCAGCCTCGGGCTCTTCGAGCTGTTCCTGGTTCTAAAAATCCGGGGGGAAAATTGACAGGGTTTCCCTGTATTTTTAAAACCAGCACCGGGCTCTGGTGCTGGTGCAAAAAATACGGGGGACAAAAAGAGCAGGGGTCCCCCGTATTTTATACACCAGCATCGGGCTCCACTAGCTGGACAGATAATGCCACAGCCGGGGGTCACTTTTATGCAGCGCCCTGCGGCCGTGGCATTAAATATCCAACTAGTCACCCCTGGCCGGGGTACCCTGGGGGAGTGGGGACCCCTTCAATCAAGGGGTCCCCCCAGCCACCCAAGGGCCAGGGGTGAAGCCCGAGGCTGTCCCCCCCCATCCAAGGGCTGCGGATGGGAGGCTGATAGCCTTGAGAAAATTTAAAGAATATTGGTTTTTCCTGTAGTACTACAAGTCCCAGCAAGCCTCCCCCGCAAGCTGGTACTTGGAGAACCACAAGTACCAGCATGCAGGAGAAAAACGGGCCCGCTGGTACCTGTAGTTCTACAGGGGAAAAAAATATCCAAATAAAAACAGGAGACACACACCTTGATAGTAAAACTTTATTACACAACTGCCGACACACACATACTTACCTATGTTGACCCGCCGACTGCCACAGTCTCCGACGATCCGGGGTACCTGTGAAAAAAATTAGACTCACCTCAATCCAGTGTCCGGGAGATAATCCACGTACTTGTTAAAAAAAGAAAACGAACACCCGGACCATGCCGGACTGAAAGGGGTCCCATGTTTACACATCAGACCCCTTTCCCCGAATGTGCCGGGACCCCACGTGACTCCTGTCACTGAGGTCCCTTCAGCCAATCAGGAAGCGCTACTTCCGTGGCGCTCACCTGATTGGCTGTGCGCGTGTGACCTCAGACAGCGCATCGCACAGCTCCCTCCATTACTTTCAATGGTGGGAACTTTGCCGTCAGCGGTGGGGTTACCCGCGGTCAGCCGCTGACCGCGGGTGACCTCACCGCTAACCGCAATGTTCCCACCATTGAATATAATGGAGAGGCTTTGCGATGCGCTGTCTGAGCTCAGACGCGCACAGAGCCAATCAGCAGAGTGCAAGGACGTTGCACTCGCTGATTGGCTGAAGAGACACTTCTGTGACAGCTGTCACGGGGGTGTCTGCATTCGTGGAAAGGGGTCTCATGTGTCAACATGGGACCCCTTTCAGTCCGGTGGTCGGGTGTTCGTTTTGTTGTTTTGACAAGTACGTGGATTTATCTCTGGACCCTGGATCAGGTGAGTATAATTATCTTTTATTTTCAGGTACCCGTGGATTCTACTTGGAGAAGAGGACCGACTGCTTCGTGTCAACATAGGTAAGTATGTGTGTGTCGGCAGTGTGTAATAAAGTTGTACTTGTCACGGTGTGTCTCCTGTTTTTATTTGGGTATTTTTTTCCCAGTAGTACTACAGGTACCAGCGGGCCCGTTTTTCGCCCGCATGCTGGTACTTGTGGTTCTCCAAGTACCAGCTTGTGGGGGAGGCTTGCTGGGACTTGTAGTACTACTGGAAAAAACAATATTCTTTACATTTTCTCAAGGCTATCAGCCTCCCATCCGCAGCCCTTGGATGGGGGGACAGCCTCGGGCTTCACCCCTGGCCCTTGGGTGGCTGGGGGGGGACCCCTTGATTGAAGGGGTCCCCACTCCCCCAGGGTACCCCGGCCAGGGGTGACTAGTTGGATATTTAATGCCACGGCCGCAAGGCACTGTATAAAAGTGACCCCCGGCTGTGGCATTATCTGTCCAGCTAGTGGAGCCCGATGCTGGTGTATAAAATACGAGGGACCCCTACTCTTTTTGTCCCCCGTATTTTTTGCACCAGCACCAGGCGCAGAGCCCGGTGCTGGTTTTAAAAATACGGGGGATCTCCTGTCAATTTTTTCCCCGCATTTTTAGAACCAGGACCAGCTCGAAGAGCCCGAGGCTGGTTATGCTTTGGAGGGGGGACCCCACGCCATTTTTTTTCTGAATTTTACCATTCCATCAAAAAAAATATATATATATATAAATAATACTTGTGCCTCCAAAAAAGACAAACCAAGTACCTAATCCCTTCTAATATAAATAGATATGCTATTATCAATAAAAAAAACACACAAAAAAACATGTTTTAAAATTTTTTTATTAGTTTCACCCACCAAAGTGTGGCGGATTGAAAATGTCGAATTTACTGTCTAAAAGCACTGTTGTCGAATTTCCAAACTTCAATTGAATACACTTTGGTCGAATTGCAGCACTTGTATCATTGCAGAAAAGTCGAATTTGACAAAAGTCGAATTTTGAAAGTCCGTTTTTTGACGGAAAGTACTGAATTGCATTGACGATTTTTTTTTTTTTGGCGAAAAAGTCCCGAAATTCGACAATTTCGTGAATTCGACCGCAATTGCATATACCCCTATATATCTCATTTGAATATATTTCAGTTGTGCTATTACGTGGTATATGAGTCGAGAACATGGCTAACATTCAAGCATTAATTTCATTTTCATTTCTTGAGATATGTTGAAAGGTTTTGTAGAGGAACATTGTTCCCTGACACAGCTGAAGGACACCACAATCTGAAATGTTGGCAGATCCCTGTTAAACAAATGAGTAAATTCATAATGCTTCTCCAATCTATTCAGCTATTATTATAGTATATCTCTACTACACAAGGAGTGAGGCAGCTACCATGGTGGTAATAAACTGTTCTGGGAAATCATTTCTTTTGTATGTCTTAACTAATATATTTCTTTCATTCTATCTACATATGTAATTAAACAACTTCAAATACAATTTTTTTTGTTATTTGTTGAACAATTAATCTATAGTTTAGAGCGATTTGATTTAGACATATTATTATATTCATATTGCATGTGTGCAGTTCCATGACATTGGTTCCAGGGTTTAAATACCACTACATGCAACTGCTCCCTGATCTCCTGCCTCAGATTTTGCAGTGATCTACTATTAAGAACATTATATAAAAAAGACCATTGGTTATTGGAATACTTAGACACTGTCCAGCTGAACATTGAGCACATTCCATTGTGGAATTTTACATATTTATACAGTAGAATTTACCCTTAAGCGTTTTCCTAGAATTCCACCTGTCATTTTTATTCCGACCTTCTTGCTTATGGATACCATACCATGTCATCACACCAAAAGGCACGGTCACACTAACTGATGACAAAGTAGCATATTAAGGGGTCAATCCAATTAGTTGCAACTAACCCGAAGGTGCAAATAAGTGTGGCTATATGCCGTACTTATGGTACCGCTGGATTTGTGGATCCATGAATCAGGGACAATACAATTTTAATGCGGTTGACGGCGTTTACGCGCTTTCGCAACGGCACCTGAGTTATTTAGATTGAGTCCTGAGTCAGAGAAAGACATAATGCCAGAATACACATATGAAGACACAGAGCAGTGATAGTGTATATTTAGAATATGCTGACTTGTATGCACCTCTGCAGCTAAATTGCCCCTATCCATATGCTAGGTTTCATAGACATCATCACTATCTGTGTGCACTTGTAGCATAGCCCTATCTTTGGTACAAGAGATCCATCTGAAAACAGACATATTTACATTTATACACAACTCTGCATAGCCCACAATTCCAATGATAAGCCCTCAACACATCCTTAGTAAACTTTGCCTTGGTGCGAATGCCTCATTACCTCGCAGATACAACAGCTGTGTTGTGTATGACAGCATCACCCATAACTGCATACACTTGGCTCTCCAGCATGAGTAGTGAGAAAACAAGCATTCAACTCTACATCTCTCCCCCATCCGCTTATACATTATTGTGATCATTCCCTCCCTAAGCGAAGGATGCATCTTGCCCTCCACCAACATCTCCTCATACAGCTCAAGCAGATCCAGGCCACTTAGATCCCACAGCACTTCATAGAGCTCCGCTTGGAGATCATTACTGCCCGGGTCCTGCCTTGCTTAAAGGATTTAGCAGCACAGTGCACCTTCTCCAATGCCAAGGGAGTGCCCAGGGCTGCTTTACCTGCATGATAAATAAGTTAGTGATTCCTGACAGAAACTTATCAGCCGTGTCGCTGTTGGTTGTCTTCAGGAAGTAGAGGTCACTGTAGTAGTGTCTGAAGACTCTCATGGCGCCCTCTTTCCCCTGTCTGGGAGTAGCAGTCTCATCTCGCAGCTCAGTCAAGGGCATGTGGCCGGGAGTAGCAGTTCCTGAAAAGCAAAGAGTTACATTGCTCACCCTTCTCCAGGTTCTCCACCTAGGAATGGAAGATGGTACATCTGGATTCCTCCTCAAAGTACCTTATCAGGTTTCCTTTGCCATTCTCCAGATCATCCCTTATGTCCCAGCCATTGGAGGTCCTGCAGGGACTGTAGTTGTCATTGCAGCATTCTCAAGTTCCTCTTTTGGTTGCATGCCTGTTGTCTAACTTTGGGGGTAATTCAGACCTGATCGTAGCAGCAAAATTGTTAGCAGGTGGGCAAAACCATGTGGTCTGCAGGTGTGGCAGATATAACATGTGCAGAGAGAGTTAGGTTTGGGTGGGTTATTTTGTTTCTGTGCAGAGTAAATACTGGCTGCTTTATTTTTACACTGCAATTTAGATTTCAGTTTGAACACACCCCACCCAAATCTAACTCTCTCTGCACATGTTATATCTGCCCGCCCCCCCCCCCCCCCCCCCGCAGTGCACATGGCTTTGCCTAACTGCTAACAAATTTCATACTGCAATCTGGTCTGAATTACCCCCTATGTCCTAAAAGAAATAACATATGTTGACCGTAACTTATTCCCACCAGTCACTCATACAATCAAAATAACATTTGTAATTTTTTCTCATGTGATGTAGCCATCCTTCATCTCTGTCAGCATATCCTCCTTTTCCAGCAAAGCAAAATTCAACTTCCAGGAGCCAGGAGGAAAACCAATGCCCAGGACCCCCTAGAAGAGAATCATCCTGTGGTCTGAGAGGAAGCAGGGAATCATAGCATACATATTCTGCTTCCCTGCTCTTGGTGTCTTTGGTGTCATGGCCTGCCTTACAGCACTGCGTGCAGGCTGAGAACTTGCAGCCTTTTCAGTGTGGTCCTCCCCACCGCACTTCCTGCAGTTCCATGGATGGTCTGATGGTTTGAGTAGTGAAAAAGTCCTGCAGATCCCCTGAGGGAAAAGCACTGTCACTGACGCACAACACCAACTGGGTTCTATTTATCCTTCTGTAACCTGACAATGGCAGTCCACTTGCCTATCCAGAAGCCATTCCCATCCAGTATCTTCAAGGTAGTGATGAGCGGATTCGGTTTTACTCGGTTTTACTCGGTTCTCAAAACCGAATCTTATTGGCTATCCAAAACACGTGACATCAGTGAGCCAATAAGATTCGGTTTTGAGAACCGAGTAAAACCGAGTAAAACCGAATCCGCTCATCTCTAGTATCTTGGAGGGTTCCTTGATCACTGTGCAGAAGCAGCTCAGGAAGGTAGCAGTGTCTTTGCCAGATGTATGTTGGTTCCCCATTGAAGCTACCACCCAGCTCTCCTCCCTTTAAACAGGCCAATTGCCCACAAAGAGAGAGAAAGGGGATTTAGGCCTCCAAGCTTTCACCACTTCCCAGTACCTCTTGCAGATGGCAATAGAGGCAGAGGTCACATAGAAGATCCACTTCAGTTATTTCTGTATGCTGGGGGTTTCAGCCATGGAGAACCCCTGTTCAAGGACCATCATCTTGCTGCAGGTCTCCGTCATCATATCCAGGATCTTTCCACCCACCCACTTTAGCTTCACCCAGCTTCATCTAGGGTTGGTGTACGCTGGGGATGGTCCTGGCTGGGCTCCTTTTTTCCCGCTGCAAGCAGGATGGTGAAGCTGGAAGGTTCTTACTTATTTCCCTTCTTTCCTGGAAGAGGTGGCAGGAGTGGAGGCTGGGGCTGGCATCTTGGATGGAGCAGCTGTGGCCATCCTCTTGGCTTCTCCTCTCAGGAACTGAAGCAGGTCTCAGCTGGTCATGGAGGGAGGTCACTTCTTTGGAGGGCATTGTAGAACAAGTCTAAATCTTGCAGGTCCTTGCAGAGCTTCTCCCCTCTTCAAGCAAATTTCTTCTTCCTTGCTGTCTTCCTGCTTCTCGTACAATAGATGTTATAGCTAGTGAGTATAACAATCTGTATAACCTAATAAGAACAGAAACTACCAAGGGCATAGCTACCATAGATGCAGGGAGTACAGCTGCTATGGGGCCCAGAGCTGAGATGGGCCCACCTTCCCTGTCACTGTTACATGTCTTATATACAAGGGCGTAGCTACCATAGATGCAAGGAGTGCAGCTGTAATGGGGCCCAGAGATGAGAGGGGCCACCTTCCCTTTCAGTAACATGTGCTGTATACATTTTTCACCATTGGGTTATACTGTAAATAGAGGCACTGACAGGCATTTTCCTTTCAGGCCTACTATATATCTAGGGATGTGGATCATCAAATCGACAGTGTCTAGGTCGACAACGTTTAGGTCGACAGTCACTAGGTCGACAGGGTTTGAAGGTCGACAGGGTTTATAGGTCGACATGTGCTAGGTCGACAGGTCACAAGGTCGACACGAGTTTTTCTTTTTCGGTGTCGTTTTCTGCGTACATGGACCAGGAAGCCAAATTAGTACACCATGTCTGCTCGCATGGCTCGCTTCGCTCGCCATGCTTCGGGCAGATTACCATTCCAATCGTAGTCTACGTGGATCGTTAAGTATGAAAAAGTTCAAAAAAAGAAAAAAATGTGAAAAACTCATGTCGACCCTTTGACCTGTCGACCTAGCACATGTTGACCTAGTGAATGTTGACCTATAGTCGTCGACCTAGAGAGTGTCGATCTTCAGATCGGATCCCATATCTAGTTGTACCCCTGGACCTGCTCATTGTACTGTGCTATAAAATGAACTGGAAGGCATTATAATGTTACATAAAGTAATGAACTGGGGCACTATAATGTGGCACAATATGATGTGGAGGCCCTATAGTGTGGAATAATATGAATTGGAGTACTTAGGGGTACTGTATTGCATAATGTGTACTGACAATGCGACATACTATGGTTTATAAAATAAACAAGGGCAGTACTATGGGGCATAACATTAACTATGGCACTAATATAGTTCAGTAAATGAACTAGAGCAGTGGTCTCCAACCTTAATTGGGGTGTGAGCTACTTTCGGAAAATAAAACCTCTGAAGGAGCTACCCCCTCCCCCCAATGCGCGTGCGTTCCTCCAAAAGTGGGTGTTGACTCACAACTACAAGTAATGCCCCCCGCGTAGTGCTAGATACACAAATAATGCCCCTCAGCAGTGCCAGATACACAAATAATGCCCCTCTGCAGTGCCAGATATACAAATAATGCCTCCTAGCAGTGCCAGATACACAAATAATGCCCCCAGCAGTGCTAGATACACAAATAATGTCCCCCAGCAGTGCCAGATACAATGCCCCCACCAGTGCCAGATACAATTCCCCCCACAGCGCCAGATAAAATGCCCCCCACCCCGCAGTGTCCGATACAGTGCCCCACACAGTGCTAACCCTTGCTGGCTTCTTCTACTGCCGCCAGTGCTGCTCCTCCTGTATGAGGGACGGAAGGGGAGGAGAGCGCAGTGCGCGCCTCTCCTGTGAAGTCCGGAGAGCGGCTGCAGTGAGGGTGACAGAGTCTCCGGCGGCGGCGGGCATTTAAAATATGGTGCCGGTAAGTGAGCAAATCAAAACTCACGGTCCGGCAGCCAATCAGGTGCCGCCACTGCCGTCCACGAGCTCTGATTGGCTGACAGCCGGAACCATATTAAAAATGAAGGGAGGAGGAGTGCCAGTGACTGGCCAAGCCCGTGCACTCTGTGAGCTACCAAAAATACTACGGCGAGCTACGGGTTGGAGATCACTGAACTAGAGCACTGTTATGGGGCATACAATGAACAACTGCTGCAGAGAAGTGTCTCTTTAGAATCACTGGGACAGGGGCCCCTTCAAAATGTTGCTATGGGGCCCACAAAGTTCTGGCTACACCCCTGGATACTACCCTTGATCTTAGCCAAAATGCAAAGATGTAAAGCCCAGATCAGTCCCCAATAGGGTACAGTGCGTCCGCAAAGTATTCACAGCGCTTCACTTTTTACACATTGTGTTATGTTACAGCCTTATTCCAAACCGGAAGAAATGTATTTTTCCCTCAAAATTCTGCACACAATACCCCACAATGACAACGTGAAAAAAGTTTTTGGGAGATTTTTGCATATTTATTAAAAATAAAAAACTAAGAAATCACATGTACATAAGTATTCATAGCCTTTGCTCAATACTTTGGCAGCAGTTACAGCCTCAAGTCTTTTTGAATATGATGCCACAAGCTTGGCACACCTATATTTGGGCAGTTTCGCCCATTCCTCTTTGCAGCACCTCTCAAGCTCCATCAGGTTGGATGGGAAGCATCGGTGCACAGCCATTTTTAGACCTCTCCAGAGATGTTCAATCAGATTCAAGTCTGGGCTCTGGCTGGGCCACTCAAGAACATTCACAGAGTTGTCCTGAAGCGACTCCTTTGATATCTTGGCTATGTGCTTAGGGTCGTTGTCCTGCTGAAAGATGAACCGTTGCCACAGTCTGAGGTCAAGAGTGCTCTAGAGAAGGTTTTCATCCAGGATGTCTCTGTACATTGCTGCATTAATATTTCCCTCTATCCTGACTAGTCTACCAGTTCCTGCCGCTGAAAAACATCCACGCAGCATGATGCTGCCACCACCATGCTTCACTGTAGGGATGGTATTGGCCTAGTGATGAGCAGTGCCTGGTTTCCTCCAAACATGACGCCTGGCATTCACACCAAAGAGTTCAATCTTTGTCTCATCAGACTAGAGAATTTTGTTTCCCATGGTCTGAGAGTCCTTCAGGTGCATTTTGGGAAACTCCAGGCGGGCTGCCATGTGCTTTTTACTAAGGAGTTGCTTCCATCTGGCCACTCTACAATACATGCCTGCTTGGTAGATTGCTGCAGAGATGGTTGTCCTTCTGGAAGGTTCCCCTCTCTCCACACAGGAATGCTGTAGCTCTCACAGAGTGAGCATCGGGTTCTTGGTCACCTCCCTGACTAGTGCCCTTCTGCCCCGATCGCTCAGTTTAGACGGCCGGCCAGCTATAGGAAGAGTCCTGATGGTTCCGAACGTCTTCCATTTATGGATGATGGAGGCCACTGTGCTCATTGGGACCTTCAAAGCAGCAGATATTTTTCTTAGAGGTCTACAGACAATTCCTTTGACTTCATGCTTGGTTTGTGCTCAGACATGCACTGTCAAGTGTGGGACCTTACATAGACAGGTGTGTGCCTTTCCAAATCATGTCCAGTCAACTGAATTTACCACAGGCGAACTCCAGTTAAGCTGTAGGAACATCTCAAGGATGATCAGTGGAAACAGGATGCACCTGAGCTCAATTTTGAGTTTCATGGTTAAGGCTGTGTGATTTCGTAGTTTGTATGAAATGTGATTTCGTAGTTTTTTATTTTTAATAAATTTGCAAAAATCGGGGGGCGTGGCCACGGCGGCAAGGGACTAAGCAGCAGGACAGAGGAGCTCCCTGGATAGCAATCCTGAATCAATCCTGGGGCTCTCTCTGTGACCTTCCCTCGGCTCATACCTCGTCAAGCGGCACTGGGGAGGCGGTGGATACCGTCCGAGGACCTGTGCGAGCACTCCCGGCTCGCGCCAGCGGCCGCCCGGAATCCGGGCCTAGGCCGCAAACAAGTCCCCGGCCTCGATTTTGGAAGCTCCGCTGGGAGCGTGTGCGCGGTCGCGCACCCGAGACGGCCACAGCGGCCTGCGGCACCGGAGGGGAGCGGCACCCCACTCCTGCACCCCCAGACCTCCACACAGACGCAATCCAGCTCCCCAGAAGACTGATGTAGGGAGTGAGGAGGGGGGAATTAGTGTGCTGGGCGGCCATCTTGCCTGCAGCTTCCTGTGTCTCTCCTCACTGCATGGTGCAGTGTGTGTGAAGATTGAACTGGCCTGGATACGTCGTGCTGGTCCCTGTTGCCCTGCCTTTTGCTGCTGGAATATCATATACTAAACATATATATACAATTGGATCCTTCTGGTCCCCCCTTCTCCCTTCAATATTACACAAAGTGGAAAGCTGCTCAATCAGATTGTAATGTCACTCAGGTGCTAAAAGGGGAGGGGTAGTTCTGTGTAGGAAAAAAAAACTGTGTTCCCTAATGCACACAGAGTGAATAATATTTCTACATAATAATAGTCAGATAATACGGAAATCTTAGTTGCGTATATCTGCAGATATAGGGTTAAGCCCCCAGGCCGATCGACAAGGCTTCTCCGTCACTGGGGGTCCCTAATACTAGGTATGGGCCGGGGGTGCAGGACCCCACGATGTCGGCACAGGTCGGCCACCCCAGGTCAGCACACAGGTGAGAATTAATAAGGGTTAATAAGAAGCACAGAAGTGCTATGTAAGTGGTGTGATTAAAATAATATATACAAAGTGATAGGAAAAATAATAAGTGTTAATAAAGTGTTAGGGTGTGCCGACCTGAAGCAGCCCAGCCATACCGACACAGGGGCCACCGCACCCCACACCCACCCCATAAATAATTACAAATATATCTGGGTTAAATACCCAGTGTAAGGCCACATGGTAATGGCACCTACAGCATCTGAGAGCCAGCTTACCTGGGGATACCCCTGGTTTCCCCTATGGCACTTCTGGAGTCAGCAATCCCTCCTAATGCTGACCCATTTATGCCTCTCTATATACAATACACAAAGTGGAAAGCTGCTCAATCAGATTGTAATGTCACTCAGGTGCTAAAAGGGGAGGGGTAGTTCTGTGTAGGAAAAAAAAAACTGTGTTCCCTAATGCACACCGAGTGAATAATATTTCTACATAATAATAGTCAGATAATACGGAGATCTTAGTTGCGTATATCTGCAGATATAGGGTTAAGCCCCCAGGCCGATCGACAAGGCTTCTTCGTCACTGGGGGTCCCTAATACTAGGTATGGGCCGGGGGTGCAGGACCCCACGATGTCGGCACAGGTCGGCCACCCCAGGTCAGCACACAGGTGAGAATTAATAAGGGTTAATAAGAAGCACAGAAGTGCTATGTAAGTGGTGTGATTAAAATAATATATACAAAGTGATAGGAAAAATAATAAGTGTTAATAAAGTGTTAGGGTGTGCCGACCTGAAGCAGCCCAGCCATACCGACACGGGCCACCGCACCCCACACCCACCCCATAAATAATTACAAATATATCTGGGTTAAATTCCCAGTGTAAGGCCACATGGTAATGGCACCTACAGCATCTGAGAGCCAGCTTACCTGGGGATACCCCTGGCTTCCCCTATGGCACTTCTGGAGTCAGCAATCCCTCCTAATGCTGACCCATTTATGCCTCTCTATATACAATACACAAAGTGGAAAGCTGCTCAATCAGATTGTAATGTCACGCAGGTGCTAAAAGGGGAGGGGTAGTTCTGTGTAGGAAAAAAAAAACTGTGTTCCCTAATGCACACCGAGTGAATAATATTTCTACATAATAATAGTCAGATAATACGGAGATCTTAGTTGCGTATATCTGCAGATATAGGGTTAAGCCCCCAGGCCGATCGACAAGGCTTCTCCGTCACTGGGGGTCCCTAATACTAGGTATGGGCCGGGGGTGCAGGACCCCACGATGTCGGCACAGGTCGGCCACCCCAGGTCAGCACACAGGTGAGAATTAATAAGGGTTAATAAGAAGCACAGAAGTGCTATGTAAGTGGTGTGATTAAAATAATATATACAAAGTGATAGGAAAAATAATAAGTGTTAATAAAGTGTTAAGGTGTGCCGACCTGAAGCAGCCCAGCCATACCGACACAGGGGCCACCGCACCCCACACCCACCCCATAAATAATTACAAATATATCTGGGTTAAATTCCCAGTGTAAGGCCACATGGTAATGGCACCTACAGCATCTGAGAGCCAGCTTACCTGGGGATACCCCTGGCTTCCCCTATGGCACTTCTGGAGTCAGCAATCCCTCCTAATGCTGACCCATTTATGCCTCTCTATATACAATACACAAAGTGGAAAGCTGCTCAATCAGATTGTAATGTCACTCAGGTGCTAAAAGGGGAGGGGTAGTTCTGTGTAGGAAAAAAAAAAACCTGTGTTCCCTAATGCACACCGAGTGAATAATATTTCTACATAATAATAGTCAGATAATACGGAGATCTTAGTTGCGTATATCTGCAGATATAGGGTTAAGCCCCCAGGCCGATCGACAAGGCTTCTCCGTCACTGGGGGTCCCTCATACTAGGTATGCGCCGGGGGTGCAGGACCCCACGATGTCGGCACAGGTCGGCCACCCCAGGTCAGCACACAGGTGAGAATTAATAAGGGTTAATAAGAAGCACAGAAGTGCTATGTAAGTGGTGTGATTAAAATTATATATACAAAGTGATAGGAAAAATAATAAGTGTTAATAAAGTGTTAGGGTGTGCCGACCTGAAGCAGCCCAGCCATACCGACACAGGGGCCACCGCACCCCACACCCACCCCATAAATAGATCTCCGTATTATCTGACTATTATTATGTAGAAATATTATTCACTTGGTGTGCATTAGGGAACACAGTTTTTTTTTTCCTACACAGAACTACCCCTCCCCTTTTAGCACCTGAGTGACATTACAATCTGATTGAGCAGCTTTCCACTTTGTGTATTGTATATAGAGAGGCATAAATGGGTCAGCATTAGGAGGGATTGCTGACTCCAGAAGTGCCATAGGGGAAGCCAGGGGTATCCCCAGGTAAGCTGGCTCTCAGATGCTGTAGGTGCCATTATCATGTGGCCTTACACTGGGAATTTAACCCAGATATATTTGTAATTATTTATGGGGTGGGTGTGGGGTGCGGTGGCCCCTGTGTCGGTATGGCTGGGCTGCTTCAGGTCGGCACACCCTAACACTTTATTAACACTTATTATTTTTCCTATCACTTTGTATATATTATTTTAATCACACCACTTACATAGCACTTCTGTGCTTCTTATTAACCCTTATTAATTCTCACCTGTGTGCTGACCTGGGGTGGCCGACCTGTGCCGACATCGTGGGGTCCTGCACCCCCGGCCCATACCTAGTATTAGGGACCCCCAGTGACGGAGAAGCCTTGTCGATCGGCCTGGGGGCTTAACCCTATATCTGCAGATATACGCAACTAAGATCTCCGTATTATCTGACTATTATTATGTAGAAATATTATTCACTCGGTGTGCATTAGGGAACACAGTTTTTTTTTTTCCTACACAGAACTACCCCTCCCCTTTTAGCACCTGAGTGACATTACAATCTGATTGAGCAGCTTTCCACTTTGTGTATTGTATATAGAGAGGCATAAATGGGTCAGCATTAGGAGGGATTGCTGACTCCAGAAGTGCCATAGGGGAAGCCAGGGGTATCCCCAGGTAAGCTGGCTCTCAGATGCTGTAGGTGCCATTACCATGTGGCCTTACACTGGGAATTTAACCCAGATATATTTGTAATTATTTATGGGGTGGGTGTGGGGTGCGGTGGCCCCTGTGTCGGTATGGCTGGGCTGCTTCAGGTCGGCACACCCTAACACTTTATTAACACTTATTATTTTTCCTATCACTTTGTATATATTATTTTAATCACACCACTTACATAGCACTTCTGTGCTTCTTATTAACCCTTATTAATTCTCACCTGTGTGTTGACCTGGGGTGGCCGACCTGTGCCGACATCGTGGGGTCCTGCACCCCCGGCCCATACCTAGTATTAGGGACCCCCAGTGACGGAGAAGCCTTGTCGATCGGCCTGGGGGCTTAACCCTATATCTGCAGATATACGCAACTAAGATCTCCGTATTATCTGACTATTATTATGTAGAAATATTATTCACTCGGTGTGCATTAGGGAACACAGTTTTTTTTTTTTCCCTACACAGAACTACCCCTCCCCTTTTAGCACCTGAGTGACATTACAATCTGATTGAGCAGCTTTCCACTTTGTGTATTGTATATAGAGAGGCATAAATGGGTCAGCATTAGGAGGGATTGCTGACTCCAGAAGTGCCATAGGGGAAGCCAGGGGTATCCCCAGGTAAGCTGGCTCTCAAATGCTGTAGGTGCCATTACCATGTGGCCATACACTGGGAATTTAACCCAGATATATTTGTAATTATTTATGGGGTGGGTGTGGGGTGCGGTGGCCCCTGTGTCGGTATGGCTGGGCTGCTTCAGGTCGGCACACCCTAACACTTTATTAACACTTATTATTTTTCCTATCACTTTGTATATATTATTTTAATCACACCACTTACATAGCACTTCTGTGCTTCTTATTAACCCTTATTAATTCTCACCTGTGTGCTGACCTGGGGTGGCCGACCTGTGCCGACATCGTGGGGTCCTGCACCCCCGGCCCATACCTAGTATTAGGGACCCCCAGTGACGGAGAAGCCTTGTCGATCGGCCTGGGGGCTTAACCCTATATCTGCAGATATACGCAACTAAGATCTCCGTATTATCTGACTATTATTATGTAGAAATATTATTCACTCGGTGTGCATTAGGGAACACAGTTTTTTTTTCCTACACAGAACTACCCCTCCCCTTTTAGCACCTGAGTGACATTACAATCTGATTGAGCAGCTTTCCACTTTGTGTATTGTATATAGAGAGGCATAAATGGGTCAGCATTAGGAGGGATTGCTGACTCCAGAAGTGCCATAGGGGAAGCCAGGGGTATCCCCAGGTAAGCTGGCTCTCAGATGCTGTAGGTGCCATTACCATGTGGCCTTACACTGGGAATTTAACCCAGATATATTTGTAATTATTTATGGGGTGGGTGTGGGGTGCGGTGGCCCCTGTGTCGGTATGGCTGGGCTGCTTCAGGTCGGCACACCCTAACACTTTATTAACATTTATTATTTTTCCTATCACTTTGTATATATTATTTTAATCACACCACTTACATAGCACTTCTGTGCTTCTTATTAACCCTTATTAATTCTCACCTGTGTGCTGACCTGGGGTGGCCGACCTGTGCCGACATCGTGGGGTCCTGCACCCCCGGCCCATACCTAGTATTAGGGACCCCCAGTGACGGAGAAGCCTTGTCGATCGGCCTGGGGGCTTAACCCTATATCTGCAGATATACGCAACTAAGATCTCCGTATTATCTGACTATTATTATGTAGAAATATTATTCACTCGGTGTGCATTAGGGAACACAGTTTTTTTTTTTTTCCTTCAATATTACAACTGGATATCCTGGTCCCTGGTGTGCAGCTGCTATTGCATCCATCACCCACTGTTATACTCCTCGACACTGAATACTGGGACTCTGAGTATTGCTGGGCCTTGATACGATGGTGAGGGGCGGCCAGAGTGCGGCCGCGGCTAAATTGGAGAAATACACTCGACAGCCTGCACCCCAGCCGACACAATCATCTCCCAAGCCCTCCCCCTCTGCCAGAATGGATCCCCCGGCCGGGGCCGACTCAGGGGTGAATGTACAGCCATCTGCTCCCTCCATCCAGCAGGTCTTGGAGGCCATAGCGACCAGTGAACAACGTCTGTCGGACAAAATGGAGAAGGTGCAGTGTGATTTGTCACTGCTGCGACAGGACGTCCAGCGAGTGCGGGAGAGGGTGGGCGAAACTGAGACGAGGATCTCCAACCTGGAGGACCTCAGCGGCTCTTTGCAGCGTTCAGTGTCTGCAGTTACACAACAAGTCACGACATTCCAAAGCAAACTCCTGGACATGGAGGGCAGGCTCCGCAGAAATAACGTGAGATTCGTGGGCCTACCTGAAAAGGAAGAGGGGGCACACCCCGAGGATTTCCTGGAGGCCTGGCTGAAAGAGGCGTATGGCGTTGAATCCTTTACCTCTCAGTTTGCAGTGGAGCGGGCTCACCGGGTGCCCTTCCGGCCTTTGCCCCCAGGCGCCCCGCCACGAACGTTTATAGCAAAATTCCTGCACTATAAGGACCGGGACTCTGTCCTGCGCCTGGGACGCGTGAAGGGCCCCCTGCATCCGGAATGGAGTCCGGGTGTCGGCATTTCCGGACTTTGCAGCGGACGTTCAGAAGGACCGGGCCCAGTTTCTTCCCATTAAGCGACGTCTTCGTGACCTGAACCTACCTTACTCGATGCTGTTCCCCTCCAGGTTGCGTGTGGTGGCTGACGGGGAGACCAAATTCTTCAGCTCGCCGAGGGAGGCTGCTTCATGGTTGGACAGATATGCTCCTGGGGTCCGCCAGCTGGCACCAGACTGATACTGGGACGCCCTCCTCAGTGGGCCTGCAATCCGCAAGTATAAATCCAGGGAGCTTCCTCTGGTTTAGTGATTCTGGACTTTGCTGAGAAGCGATATAAAGTATACAGGTTTTTTGTATTGGGGTTGTTTTTGATCTGTACGCCTGGTACAGAGCCGCCGTAGGCTTTGGGATCTCCAGGGCTAGAGTTTGGTTAGGGATATGGGTATGCCACAGTTCGGGTAGGTATACGGGGTGGGGGGATGTTTGAGGGCCGCTGTTGGCCTCTCAGCAGTTTTTCTGTTATGTGCTTTGATTTCAAGAAGTCTACATAATTGTCAATCAGAGGGTGCGGTGGGGTTGCACTGTTTTATGGGGTTCGGCTCGGGGTCCGGGGCCTGCGGAAGATGTGACTGCGTGAACGGAACGCCGGGTGGGCGGGCGATTGCCCGGAGGGCATTGATGATGGTATTTCCCCTCTGCCTTCTGGTGCTTAGGAGCGCTGTGCCCCTGTTGATACCTTGGCCGTCATGCCTCCCTTAAAAATATTGGCGTGGAACGTCCGGGGCATCAACAACAAAGTTAAGAGATCCTTAGTATTTCAAATGATCAAGAAATATGGCCCGGATATCATTTGTCTAAGCGAAACACATTTGGAAGGGAATAGGCTGTTGTCACTCCGCAGGCCTTTGGTGGGAAGGGCGTACCATTCCTCACACTCCTCTTATTCCCGAGGGGTGTCGGTAATGATAAAGAGGACGGTACAGTTCGAGATTATCAGGGTAAATACAGATCCATATGGTAGATACGTGTTCCTAGAATGTAAACTGTATTCACGTAACTTTTTCCTGTTGTCTGTATATGTCCGTCCCGTCCCCCCCCCCCGTTTTCATATGATGTCCTGCAGAAGGCCGCCTCATTTGTTGCTTCCTCCCCCCACACCCCTGTCATCTGCCTGGGGGACTTCAACAATGTGTTGGATGCCTCCTTGGACAGATGGAAATCTCCTCGGGATCAAGGGGCGGGGGGCGACTCGATTTCACCTAGATCTAAATTTGCAGATTTCCTGGATAGTATGCAGTGGGTAGATATCTGGAGGGCTCGGTATCCTACGCTTAGGCAATACTCCTGCTTTTCTGGTACACATGGCTCCTTTTCCAGAATCGACCTGGCCCTGGTCTCGCCTGCGCTTCTGCCGGGCGTGGCGGATGTTCATTACGAGGCACGGGGGGTGTCCGACCACTCGCCCCTGGTGCTGTCCTTGGATGGGGACTGTCAGAAGGGACAGTCATATTGGAGGTTGCACCCATCTTGGTTGGCCCAGCTGGGCGATTGCCCGGAATTAGCGCCCACGTGGGAGGGATTTTTTGCGGATAATATGGGCACGGCCCCGATCCCAGTAGTTTGGGATGCATTCAAGGCGTACTTGCGTGGTACTTTAATTGGTAAAATTGCTGCCTGCAAGGTAGCTCGTAGGGCAACAGAAAGACAGCTTGAGACTGAGTGTAGGGACTTGGAGACACGATACCTGACTGAGGGTACCCCCGCGCTGAAGGCCCGCTGGCTGATGGCTCAGGAGGCCTGGCTGGCTCATCTTTCAGACAAAAATGCACGCTCCCTTTTGTTTAGGGCCACTAATATATACATGCAGGCGGACAGACCAGGTAGCTTGCTGGCCCATTTAGTGCACTACGACCGACCTGGGACCACGGTAGCGCAGCTGCTTGACCCCGACGGTTCCACGGTAGATAACACCCCAGACATTGCACAGATGTTCCTCCTTTACTTTAAGGAGGTCTATGATAGTCAGCTGACATGCTCCATGGAGGATTTAGACTTGTACCTGACAAATATACCCCTTTCTAAACTTTCCCCTGAGGCTAGGGACGCTTTGGACGCGCCTCTGACCCTGGAGGAGGTGACGTCGGCGGTGGAGATGTCACCTAATGGTAAATCCCCGGGTAGTGACGGTATTCCCACGGAACTGTATAAACAATACATTAAATTCTTTGGTCCTCAGCTGCTTGCTACATATGTTGATATGCTTGCCGCTAACTGCCTTCCTCCCTCAATGTCCGAGGCTATTCTTATAATGCTCCCAAAACCTGGTAAGGACCCTAAACTTTTGGAGTCTTACAGGCCGATTTTCCTCATTCCCACCGATGCCAAGATCCTGGCGAAAATTCTCGCGGTCCGGCTCAACCTAGTCATTGAATCCATAATCCATCCGGATCACACCGGCTTCATGCCTGGGAAATCCACATCTATCAATTTGCGCAGGCTGTACACTATTTTGCAAGCTCCTCATGACTTCCCCTCGGACGCGGCTGTGGTCTCTCTGGATGCGGCCAAAGCATTCGACAGCGTGGGGAGTCATGAGGATCATGGGCTTTGGCCCTAACTTTATACAATGGATCAAATTGTTATACCAGGATCCACGCGCCAGGGTCTTGGTGAACGGCTACATCTCCTCCTCCTTCCCTTTGACACGGGGCACCCGACAGGGTTGCCCCCTCTCTCCCGCCCTGTTTGCCATAGCCATCGAGCCCCTGGCCTGTTTGATTAGGTCGCACCCGGACATTGGGGGAATTGATACTGGTTCATGCACTGACAAAATAGCCCTTTATGCGGACGACTTGTTGTTATTCCTCCGAGACTACGCGGTGGATATGCCCAATGTGTTGCGGGTCATAGAGATCTTTGGTGGGTTTTCAGGTCTCCGCATAAACTGGTCCAAATCATTTATTATGCCCGTTATAGGCTCCCCCCCCCAGATCCCGAAAATATCCCTACCACTGCGTTGGACAGCCCAGTTTAAGTACCTCGGGATCCTAGTAACCAACGAACCATCAGACTTTGTGCCCTTAAACCTTGATCCTCTGATACAGACATTTGTGCGCAAGTCAAGAGCTTGGTGCAAGCTCCCGCTGACAGTGACGGGTAGGGTCGGCCTCATCAAAATGGTAGTTCTGCCTAAACTACTGTATGTTCTCTTGCAGTCCCCCGTATACATCTTTCCAGCCTTCTTCAGGAAATTAAACGGTGTCATAACGTCCTTGATATGGGCCAATAAAAGATCTAGAATAAAACTATCCACTCTTACCAGACAAAAAAGGGACGGCGGCTTGGCCTTGCCCCACTTCCAATTGTACTACTACGCCGCTCAATTATCACATATCGGTATTTGGCTCCGGGGAGGGGAGGAGGCTGGACTGGGCTGGGCGTTCCTTAGGTGCTATTACCCAGATCTTTCCCCGGCGCAGGTCCTGGTTGGGGGAAAGCCTTCTAGATTCTCACCCCCTATTGTTTTTCAGGCTATGAAGATATGGCAAGCTTTGAGGAGCCTGCTTGGGTATGTGGGTATGGACCCGGATACCCCTCTGTGGCACTCCACATTGCTCAGTGAGCTGGGATCTCTTGAGGGCGGGGAGGTATGGGCTCCGTACTCGATAAATTCAATGTCTCAACTATATAACGATGGTGCATTGAAATCATTTCAGCAGTTAAAGGAGGAGTTTGGACTCCCGAACTCTCACTTTTACAGATTCTTACAGCTCAGGCACGCCTTGCAGGCACAATTCGGAGATTCCCCCCCGGCGCTCCTCCCCTTCCCCATTAAAACATTTCTACTCTCACTGGGTCGAGTCAAGGTGATCTCCTTCACCTACTCGTACCTTATTCAAACACTACACGCAGACCCGCTCTCGAATCTTCGGGAGAGCTGGGAGTGCGATCTGGGTCCCATTGACGGGGAGGACTGGGAGGACGCTCTGTGTAACCCGAGTCAGGTCACCAAATCGCTGCGGTTTCAACAGATACCGCTCTTCATTCTGCATAGATCATACATAACGCCAAGCAGGCTGGCCAAATTTAGGACTGATAGCGTTGATGTTTGTCCTAAGTGCGGGGCTGCCGGAGGCACATTCTGGCATCTTGCATGGGAATGCCCGTTGCTGCAGACGTTCTGGGCAGGGGTCGGGTCGATTCTGGAACATACGGGGATACCGAGTGGCTTGCTGACTCCGAGATTCTGTATTTTGGGGGTGGGTGGTCCCGATTCTGGGTCCTGCTGGGGGGGCATGTATGCCCGCAGTATGTGCACTCTTGCTAAGGTGTGTATTGCGCGGGCGTGGATGGCCCCGCGGCCTCCCACGATGCCTGCCTTCATGGGTTTAGTAAACGATACCCTCTTAAAAGAACGATATGTATATATGAAATATAATGCCCTTGCCAAGTACGAGAAGATATGGTCCCCTTGGATTAATTCCACGTACTCATCCCTCGCCCTTCAGATTTAGAGGGCGCCGACTGCCGCCACGGTAGATCATTTGGGCCCGGGGGCGCCGGGCCGGACCTATATCTCTCCTTAAAAGTAGGTTGTTCACTATTTAGCTGCCGCACCGCACCATACACACCATGGGTTGACTAGGTTTGAGTTTGTTTCAGGGGGTTTGTTTTGGGGTAGAGGGGTTTTGGGCTACACTTGGCCTGCTAGACGGGGTAATTACAATAAAGGTTTGGGGAGTAAATATCCAAATTGTTAAGTATGAGAATTATAATTTGGTTACAGACCTCAGACACTATGTATTCTGCGGGAAGTATACACAGGAACAGCAATAATGGAAATGTCTTTTATATATGAATATTCTTGGAGACAACCATGTCTCAGTATAACGTGTAACAATGAATGTGCTTCCTAGTGTACACTGAAATGTCTGTATCATTATTTATACTGTTGAATAAAAAATTACTCTATTCAAAATGACAATGCTAAATTCCTTTGTCGTATAAACAACCCTTTATGAAGCTAAGAACACTGTACGCTGTTTACTTAAGAAGTACCGTAATGGTACGCTATCTGCGTAGCGATCGCTCAGCCGTAGGCGAGACGCTCAAGCGTCACGTTCGCTCACGGCCCAGTGATCACAGGACACGTTATTGGTTATGTCTAGGGGAATGATTCGCTGTAGCGTAGCATACGCTCGAGACCACGAGGAGGTCACCAGCGATGCAGACGCTTACAACACTATACCTTTATGTTAAAACCTTATACCAATGAAATACACTGAATACCTTAATGTGAGTACAGGGTGTAAGTGCAACCTTGTGTAACCTGACTATCTACAAAGCTGCATGAGCGTCACCGACGCTCAAATGAACACTTATCACTATAGAAAATACACAGATGCTGGTTTAGGTTCCAAGGCCTATTAACTGTATTATATCTAATATACTTGTAAAAGGGGATAACAGTACAAATGATACACTACAATATAACAAAGACTTCCTAACCAGATAACTACACAAGAAATACAATACAATACAATTACTATTTATGGGAAAATGGAAGGGGAAGAGAAGAAGAGAGAGATAGAGAGAAATGGCTCATGATAACATTAAATAAGAGACAACATGGTTGCAGATAAAACTACACATGTGAGAGACAATCGCTGCGCAGTTAGTCAATGCTGAATACAGCATGGGATGGAAGCTAGACTCCATTTTGAGAAACCTCCACTTGATTCCAAAGACCACACCACATGGCTGAAAGGGGGAGGGGAAGACATCCAGCAGCAGCCATTTTAGATTTGCAGGTCCAAACACATGGCACTCTATACTAAACCACAATCACATAGCAGAAAACACAAGACTCCATTTTCTTCCAAAATGTCCAAGCCTCAAAACAATGCATATGTTCTGATTTTACAATTCCAAACCATCTAAAACACCTTTCACAATGTAATCCAACTTCCTAGAACCATCTCATAATTTCACATCCCAAACAACTTCAGTATCTCAATAACCAGAGCATATTCATCACAAGACCAGATCACAATGTAATTAACACAAACGTAACTGCATGGTGGTATTTATGATTAACAGGATATATATTATAACTAACCAGCACAATCTATTTTAAATCTCCATTGGCAAACAAATACCACAAATATTATGCTACAGATTGTATACTGTTCCAATTTATCACAGACTTCACAGAGTATCCACAAACACCCAACAATCACACAACCAAGTTACAATATCCTATTTAAACCAGAAAGCAATCCGTCTGTTTCCTTATCTAGCCATGTGAAGTTCAATACTTAGCCTTTAGTTTGGAAGATGTCCTGGGGATTCAGCCGCCATGCTGCTTGGTGCCAGGTAGCTGTGTGTGTGTCTGTGAGTGTAGCTACATTACATCTGTTCTCTGAGGCCACACCTGACCACTACCTTCCTGTTTGACCAGTACCTGGGGGAGGGGTCTTTCTTTCTCCTTTGTATTGAGTCACCATTCTCTTTGTATATGCTAATCAGGTTCAGCCCTGAAAACTTAGTAAAAGGTTGTCTTGAGCATCCATTATTCTAACAATATGATCTTAGCTTTTATACATATAATCATATCTATCCGCTGCAATGTCCCACAACAACACAACAGGCCTCAAACTAACCCACACCTGATTCTGCTTGCTTCAATACCAAACATGATGTGTTTATCTGGTTCGGTTCGAATGATACACATCCATGACATTAATTCATTAGCCAATTCTAAATCTCCTTGGTGTCTGGTGCTGTTCATTATTATAACCATGTACTGTATGAAACAAGTGCCGAATCCATCTCTGTGCCATGTCCGAGCAAATGCGTGTGTTTCCATATATTGCTGTGCTCGCTGCGCATATTTGCAAGTATAGCGACTTATATGTGTGCAGTTTATATGGTCTCTCTATGTAATATTTTTGACTTTGGCAGTCACCAATAACTGCCACTTCCTAAAACATTTCAAAAAGAGAAAAATATATGTCAGGGGTTAATACATTTCAATGGTTGGGTAAGGGTAAGGGAGGAGAGAGGAGAAGGTGTGAAGAGGGTATGACCTAGTGAGATAGCAGAAGCATGTGTGTATGAATCCATGTTTGGGGGGTCATGTATCATCGTGCCGTACGTGTTGTACATCAAGCTTCGAGGTATTGCGAAGTATACATTTGAATTCCTTCTTATCCCGTACTAAGGGTCTGTGGATGGGCTGTCAAACTCTACCGAGCTCATTTCGGCTGTGGTTGTAACAAAATGGGGATGCACATTTTAATTGGTGATACATGAATGGGGGAGGTATGTGGTTGCTGATATCTGTGCCTGTATTCCCTATCGTCTATGTGTGTTATTACCTGAGGGTTGTAGAGATGAAGATAAAGAACACTTATGGAAAATGCAATGATATTCTATGTCAGGGAAATGTACATCTGTCGTTGAGGTTGTGTTCGGTATCTGTTGAGAGTCGTCTTCTTTGCGCTGTATTGCTCCTTAGGCATGAGCAAATAGCTTTGTCTGAGCCATCAGATTTACAAAAATGTTGGGCTAGCGTGAGTTTAAAGATACTAGGGAAACTGGGGATCCATGGCAAAGTTCATCAAGTGTCCATATTTAAAGTTGTCAAATCTTCTTCTTTGGTGCTTGTCTGTTGTCTGTATACATCTCGTCTCGTCAGCTTCCTCGTCCAAGGGGGTCTTTGTATCTGGGAGAAAAGCAGAAAAACAGGTGAAAGAAACGGACCGTATAATCGCATTTTCATCACATTCTGGTTTCTATCATTGGGTCATAAATCAAATCCAGGTTAATTACGGTTTCCTCACTCCTTAGACTCATTACCTCAGGTAGTACTTTTCCAATATAACACAATCCTTCAGAGTTTGGGGCAAGCCATTTGTACGCCTTTCTCCCGCATATGAAATATGCATCATCGGGGAGAACATAAGGGACGGAGAAGGACATGACCATGTTACAAACCTTCCAGGTGAAATCTCCTGACCCTAATTCTTCCAACTGCTTAATGCACGTATCGGTTTGTACGATATGTGCACAGTATCCTGGTGATACCTCTCCAACTCTAGTAATCCTATTCCCTAAGGTATATCGATACCGGAAAGATTTTCCTCTACTGGCTATGTGGCGTACGAGCTCTGTATCTGTAGGCATTCTATCTGCTCTGTGTGAAAAGGTCATGGTAAGGTTGCTCCATGACACTTCCCAATTTCCCGGTTTTCTGGGATTGGAGATGTTAAAACATATGAGGGACCTATCCACATGGTATTGGTGGAGCTTCAAACTAGGAGGGCTGGAGATATTAAACCTCCTGTCCACCGGTCTCCCACCACTTAGCTCAAGTACCTCCCCTAATGTTAAAGGAAATGGTACTAGCCCTGATTTACTATGACCCTGAGGTACTTGAGAGCATACCCAACAATCAGTTTTATTTAACACACTACCCACTAAGGAGTGATAGTCACTCAATGGATGCCGGTCCATATGGATATTAAGACTGGATTGGCATTTCTTTATGCATCCATCTTCAACCATTGTCACAGAGCCTACAGATACAGTTTTTCTTTTTGAACTAACAATCCTTCAAAGAAAATGTTTACAGATAACATGGTTGTTAGATCGTGCCCGGTACTCGCCTTTGCTTGGTGATTGGGTTGCTATTGGAAATTTACACCTCCGTCTCAGTCATCAGGACCTTTCTGGATCCTTTCTCGACCTCACTGGTACTCTCACCGAAACAGACTGCTCTGGTCAACATCATGGTTAACGGGAAAATCCATATCACAGTCTCTTGGGGCAAGTCCATCTTACAGGAGGAGAAAAGAAGAAATTTGTAAAGGGGGTATAAGAAAACAGTTTGAGGGGGAGAGAACTTGTTACGATAATAAGTTCTCTCGTCTTGTTGTTCTTCTTGTTCTGCTGTCCTCTCAAAGGTGCTGTCTCTCAGTCTTCCAAACGAACATTCTGGTGATGCAATATTCCTTCCTAACCGGCGATCTTTCTGTAAGGAGAAAAAATCTGGCATTACCATTGGTCCAACTGAGGGATGACATACCATCTTTAAACCATGGAAACATGAGTGGGAAGAGAGAGACAACAAAAAAACAAAAGAGATAGAGAACAATTCATGTGCATATATACATTACATAACTCGACAATAACCACCAATGAGAAAAGAGAAACAAAACATTTTTAAACATTGTCAACATTAAGAAAACATTGTTAGCATTAGAAAAACATTGTCAGACTTATTAGGCTGTCATATCTATGTGTCTAATGGTCTCCTTGAGCAGTCCCTCCCCACCAGCACCTGCATTACTCCACTGTCTGTATCTGGCCAGAAATACATTGTGGCGGAGGTCATGCTGGGGTTTGGTAGACTTCTGCAAGGACCAAGTGGATATGCAATGTGTGAATTCTTACCAATACTCGTCAGAGATGGGGATAGAGAGAGAGAGAGAGAAAAAAAAACATTTTTCACAAATACATTTACAACGTTCAACCTGGTCATTCCTGTGTCTCCAGTGAATGACCTCCCACTTTATTAACCGTTACCTCAGGCTTGCCTCCATTCCTAATAATCACCTTTCCTAACTATATATTATGGGTGTGGCCCAAAATTCTTCCTATATGATCCCTGCTTGTAATTTGGTGTGTCATAACTTTTGCTCATTTTCATGTCTAGGGGGTCTAACTTTATGTGGGTTATTGCAGTTCTCTTTTGCACAGATCACAACTCCTTAAGTTCCTCCATGTGCCAATGGCCTGGGGTTTTGGTTGATTTGATGCCTCCTCAAACGTTTGGATGCTCATCACCCTCAACCGCTTTCCCTGTACCTACCTGGTTCCTTGGATACCATGATTATGTCGTTGTCTAGGGAGTTGATATGCCTTCTGTGAATCTTTGATCATACAGTTAGATCTTTCCTAGGATCTGGGTAATCAGACATGATTGATCTCAATTCTGTCCGGGACCAGGGATGGCGCATTGCACTGTCCTTGACGGGAATGATTCCCTGATCGTCAGTCTTCCCATTGGGGACTGTGATCACCCTGACAGGACTAAACTCAATTACATCACCTTGTTTTGGTCTTACAATATGGGGTACATTTGTTTGTGCGTGATATAAAACATTGTACGTACCTGTGGACACGACCTCACCTGACCCTCCGTTAGGGGGTTTGATTATTGCCTTTACCAATTTGGTCGCGTCCACCTGGATGTCTTGTAGGATGGCTTCTTTAAGAGGTGCCGACATCGTTCTGGGCTCACTTTCTTGTTGGTAATCCTGAGGGAAGTTTAACATGGGGTGCGACTTGCACAGGTTAACATTTGTAATTTTTACACTTTCATTTTCATAAACATTATTACATTTAACACTTTCATTCTTAATACAGTTACTAAGTGCATTTTTATCGTACAACATTGTGCCATTTCTCTGCAACCATAATCCTCTTCAATGCCATGTCTCTCCTCTCAAGATGAAAGTTAGATATGTAAGTTACATTTCTTTGCATTTCACTTTCCTGTTGCCATAACTGCAAACAATCATCATGTTTAACTCGTTGTTTCCAGGATTTTATGAGACTGATCCTTTGCCTTAAATTATGCAACACCTCTAAGTCAAAACTACCTATCCCGGGAAATGGTGCCTTATCCCCCGCAGTCATTCGTGTCCATTCATCACAAAAGGTCTCAGTGTGGGGACCATATTTCCCCCACATTACTAACCGAGCAGACCCTCGGGGTCTGCAAGCCTCTGGAGTCTGAATCCTGACCTCCGACCGTCTCTGTGTTGTGCACTTGGCTGCCATTGTGGACCTTTTTAACACAGAAAAACTTCCTAAAATGCACCAAACACAGAACTTCGTTGGAAATCCTTAAAGCTCTTCCACTGAACTTCTTCTGCTCCGGGTATCTCCGGTCCGCCTTCTAGCAGACACGTGTAGCCGTTGCAGGCCCTATCTCTAGAGATTTTCCTGAGAAAATTCCCTTCCTTTTTCTTTACACAAATCACGCTTGCATGTGCTCCCTACAACACGTATGAGGGCATGATTTACGCATGGATATACGACCTCATATCACGTTGCGTTATTGGTCACACATACAACCGTGCGGTCCAATCGTACCACTTATAGACACTTGTTGCCCATAAATGGTAGGATCATTGGAGTCTCCCTACTGTGCTCCAAAACAGCCAGAGCGTAATACAACGAAAACTTTATCACACTCTGTTGCACGTTTTCACTCAGATCGTGCTCATCACGTTCCACATAGATCACAAAGTTCACAAAGTCCACAAAGCGGAATTCAATACCGTTTTATCACATAGATCACAAAGTCCACAAAGCGGGATTCAATACACTCATACCGTTTTCAACCCACTATCATTCTTATAGTTTTCTGATCAGAAAAATCATTTCCCGTAGTCTGATAGCTCTCCCCAGAGGCGTTACAGTAAAGTAAGGTATTTAAACTAAATTTTGGAAACTGAACAAATGTGTGCTATTGTCTTGTGGCTTCTGTATCGCCTTACTATAAGCGATATTTCACTATATAAACGCTTACCAAACACCACACAGTATCTTCTATGCTGTGTGCTTGTTTTTTCTCAGCACGTTATCAATGCAAATGGCAAACAGGAAGGTGAGATGTGAAACTTACACAGATGAAAATGCAATTCTAAATTTAATCTAATAACATACATTGATGTAAGCACACGCATATGAAATTACATATAAGTACCAATCACTATTACTTATGATTGACTATGATATAGATTAAATAAATGCATTAAAAAAAAACTCATTAAATGATGATTTCTTTTTGACAGTGGATGGCTGATTGTTTCCTGAGTCAACTGAAAACCAGCCGCTCAGAAATTATTATTTTTTTTTTTTTTTTTTTGACCTTCCCAAAATGGCCGCTGCTCCTCCCCCTTCCACCTCCATGAGGGTCACACAAAATGGTGGACAGACCATGCGGTCTCTTGTCACAAAGAAAGTCATCATTCAAAACTCCTAAAGTTATTCTAGGCCTGAGTGTGTAGTTGGCACCAAATTGAAATAAAAACCAGATTTTCAAAGACAATAGCGTACTGTTCTTACCTCCGGTTACCGGGTTCCTTCAGCACTCTTTATCTAAGCGAAGCAGACGCTTATCCCGTCAGCACTGTGAGACAACCTCCCACCCTTTGCTGGAGGGATAATGTCTGCTGATCTACCTAGTGCAGATATGAGAAGTATAGGACGAGCCCGCAATTGACAATGCTAAATTCCTTTGTCGTATAAACAACCCTTTATGAAGCTAAGAACACTGTACGCTGTTTACTTAAGAAGTACCGTAATGGTACGCTATCTGCGTAGCGATCGCTCAGCCGTAGGCGAGACGCTCAAGCGTCACGTTCGCTCACGGCCCAGTGATCACAGGACACGTTATTGGTTATGTCTAGGGGAATGATTCGCTGTAGCGTAGCATACGCTCGAGACCACGAGGAGGTCACCAGCGATGCAGACGCTTACAACACTATACCTTTATGTTAAAACCTTATACCAATGAAATACACTGAATACCTTAATGTGAGTACAGGGTGTAAGTGCAACCTTGTGTAACCTGACTATCTACAAAGCTGCATGAGCGTCACCGACGCTCAAATGAACACTTATCACTATAGAAAATACACAGATGCTGGTTTAGGTTCCAAGGCCTATTAACTGTATTATATCTAATATACTTGTAAAAGGGGATAACAGTACAAATGATACACTACAATATAACAAAGACTTCCTAACCAGATAACTACACAAGAAATACAATACAATACAATTACTATTTATGGGAAAATGGAAGGGGAAGAGAAGAAGAGAGAGATAGAGAGAAATGGCTCATGATAACATTAAATAAGAGACAACATGGTTGCAGATAAAACTACACATGTGAGAGACAATCGCTGCGCAGTTAGTCAATGCTGAATACAGCATGGGATGGAAGCTAGACTCCATTTTGAGAAACCTCCACTTGATTCCAAAGACCACACCACATGGCTGAAAGGGGGAGGGGAAGACATCCAGCAGCAGCCATTTTAGATTTGCAGGTCCAAACACATGGCACTCTATACTAAACCACAATCACATAGCAGAAAACACAAGACTCCATTTTCTTCCAAAATGTCCAAGCCTCAAAACAATGCATATGTTCTGATTTTACAATTCCAAACCATCTAAAACACCTTTCACAATGTAATCCAACTTCCTAGAACCATCTCATAATTTCACATCCCAAACAACTTCAGTATCTCAATAACCAGAGCATATTCATCACAAGACCAGATCACAATGTAATTAACACAAACGTAACTGCATGGTGGTATTTATGATTAACAGGATATATATTATAACTAACCAGCACAATCTATTTTAAATCTCCATTGGCAAACAAATACCACAAATATTATGCTACAGATTGTATACTGTTCCAATTTATCACAGACTTCACAGAGTATCCACAAACACCCAACAATCACACAACCAAGTTACAATATCCTATTTAAACCAGAAAGCAATCCGTCTGTTTCCTTATCTAGCCATGTGAAGTTCAATACTTAGCCTTTAGTTTGGAAGATGTCCTGGGGATTCAGCCGCCATGCTGCTTGGTGCCAGGTAGCTGTGTGTGTGTCTGTGAGTGTAGCTACATTACATCTGTTCTCTGAGGCCACACCTGACCACTACCTTCCTGTTTGACCAGTACCTGGGGGAGGGGTCTTTCTTTCTCCTTTGTATTGAGTCACCATTCTCTTTGTATATGCTAATCAGGTTCAGCCCTGAAAACTTAGTAAAAGGTTGTCTTGAGCATCCATTATTCTAACAATATGATCTTAGCTTTTATACATATAATCATATCTATCCGCTGCAATGTCCCACAACAACACAACAGGCCTCAAACTAACCCACACCTGATTCTGCTTGCTTCAATACCAAACATGATGTGTTTATCTGGTTCGGTTCGAATGATACACATCCATGACATTAATTCATTAGCCAATTCTAAATCTCCTTGGTGTCTGGTGCTGTTCATTATTATAACCATGTACTGTATGAAACAAGTGCCGAATCCATCTCTGTGCCATGTCCGAGCAAATGCGTGTGTTTCCATATATTGCTGTGCTCGCTGCGCATATTTGCAAGTATAGCGACTTATATGTGTGCAGTTTATATGGTCTCTCTATGTAATATTTTTGACTTTGACAAAAAAAAAAAATTGCAAAAATCAGAGAAAAAACTTTTTCTCACGTTGTCATTATGGGGTACTGTGTGTAGAATTTTGAGGGGAAAAATTAATGTATTCCATTTTGGAATAAGGCTGTAACATAACAAAATGTGGAAAAAGTGAAGCGCTGTGAATACTTTCCGGATGCACTGTATATAGGAAACAGAAAAGGAGTGTAGAAAAGAGAAAAAGTTGTGAACAGGAAAAAGAAACAATATGAAAATAAGAGAGAAAATAGGAATGAAAAAAGAAAAGTGTGACAAGGAAAGAGAAAAAGTGTGAGAAAGGGAGAGCGACCTAGAGAGAGGGGGCGATTCAGTTCAGCATGATATGAATTGCGCCTGGAAGGATGTCCCAGAGCTATTCAATTGACCGCGCTGTCAAGTCCGACTAGAGGCACAAAACAGCAGTGTATTACTTTAGTCAGATTTCTACTAGCACCTCAGGAGGGTTGCGAGCATCAAGCCAACTAAATTAGTGCCGCATTGCTATTTCCTGCCTCAGTGCATGCGCAAACAGCATTGCTTAAGTAGGAGAATGCCGGTTACTGAGACTAAACACTCAGTAAGTAACATCTCGCGCAGTAACCACCATCTCCCGACTATGTGCAGGGCACGATGGGGTCAACTGAATAGCTCCGGGACCTTCTTCCCAGCGATATTCATATTGCACTGAAGTGAATCGCCTCCAAAGAGTGTAATTAAAAAAATTATTGTGCAAGGTGTAGAGAGGAAAAGTGTGATTAGTGTTACCACATTTTTATTTTCAGATTCCCGGATGGGGACCCCCTCTAATTACAAATACATTCTGATTAAAGTTATCAGTGGAAAAATCAACAGCTGTTCTGGGAAGGTGAAAGCATATGAGAGCCCTAATAGAGTACTGTGTATTGTATATACTGTATCCTGATGTGCTACCAATTGGAGTTGTATAAAAATGTCACTGCAAACCAGATGACATGCATGCCACACTCTGCTATCAGCATCTGAGGCAGGCTGTTACTGAAAACATCCAGGTGTTGTGCTTGTCGAAGTCAGAAAAATGTCTCTATGCACGTTGCCATATTTGCACCGCACACTGGTCCGTGCTGCGCATGCGTGTTCTCTCCCGTGGAGGCGCATACCCGCAATAGCGTGCACTCGCAGGCGCGGTATGCGTATTTACGGTAGAGTTTACGTAGTCGTAGCGTGCGACCCATTCGTTACAACTGTTCACAATTAATGTAGTTTATAGATCATGGTCCCTTTGATAGATTCTGAAAGTTTGGTTAAAATAGAATGTCCCTGAGCTGAGGAATCCCTCTTTGCATCGTACGAAGGGTCTAACAGGAATCATACAGCAGTGTTTGGTACCCATCGGAAGAGTATTTAATTAGCAATATTCCGGTGTTGGTTTGGAGCGTATTAATCGCTCGTGCGAATAGTTATGGACATAAGAAGTTATGTCCTTTTATTTATTATTATTTGTTCTTACTTAGTCATGCATCTGAACAGTTGGAGACAGGCATCAGTGGGTCTCAAATGTCTCTTTGACCTCAGAGATCCCCCAAACAATAGTTTGCATGTTAAGAGGGCCTCATATCTACACATGCATAAGGTAAACACAGGAATAGTAATTGAAGATCAATTGTACTCCAAATCAGTATCTTTCCCGCAGACGGAGTACAATAGCCTTTAATTACACTGAGTTTTTGAGACTCAATAAGGAGGGCCAACACCTGTGTTTACAAATGGGGCTGGATTTGTATACAGGAGAATGAGGGCTGAGATGTCATTGTCTCAACTGAAAGTGGACATCATGAATATAGAACAGAACCCAGACAGGATTCTGTTTTGTATTCGCCAAACAATCGCTCTCCAGAAGACAGGAATGTGTTAGGCATCACCCATTGTTTTGCATAACCAGGGCCACTGATATGAATCAACTTATGACCTTTTGTTATGATGCAGGGCCGAATTCCTTCGGCCAATGAACAATGGGATTGTAGGGACTATGAGATTGCATTGTGTGTGGGGCATAAATAGGCAGGCCGACCACATCCAGCTCACTCTCTCATCAACGGTTATCTGCTGATAGCCGGGAGCTGGATATCGAGGCGCAGGCGATCAAACCCTTTGTGCGTAAGTTTCTCTCCGTAATCATTGTCTTTCTGTGAGCCAATTTCTCTCTCTCTCTCTATCTCTCTCTCTCCTCTTTTCTCATATATCTCTCATAGTATTATAGTATTGTACTGTATTGCATTTAGGTCAGTGTAGTATTGTCTTTTTGTATTTATTGTTTAGTTCTGTGGTTAGGAAGTCCTTGTTATATTGTAGTGTATCATTTGTACTGTTATCCCCTTTTACAAGTATATTAGATATAATACAGTTAATAGGCTTTGGAACCTAAACCAGTATCTGTGTATTTTCTATAGTGTTAAGTGTTCACTTGAGCGTCGGTGACGCTCAAGCAGCTTTGTAGTTAGTCAGGTTACACAAGGTTGCACTTACACCCTGTACTCACATTAAGGTATTCAGTGTATTTCATTGGTATAAGGTTTTAACATAAAGGTATAGTGTTGTGAGCGTCTGCATCGCTGGTGACCTCCTCGTGGTCTCGAGCGTAAGCTACGCCATAGCGAATCATTACCCTAGACATAACCAATAACGTGTCCTGTGATCGCTGGGCCGCGAGCGAACGTGACGCTTGAGCGTCTCGCCTACGGCCGAGCGATCGTTACGCCAACAGCGTACCATTACGGTACTTCTTAAGTAAACAGCGTACAGTGTTCTTAGCTTCATAAAGGGTTGTTTATACGACAAAGGAATTTAGCATTGTCAATTGGGAACTCGTCCTATACTTCTCACATCTGCACTAGGTAGATCAGCAGACATTATCCCCCAGCAAAGGGTGGGAGATTGTCTCATAGTGCTGGCGGGATAAGCGTCTGCTTCGCTTAGATAAAGAGTGCTGAAGGAACCCGGTAACCGGAAGTAAGAACAAAACGCTTGTGTCTTTTTAAAACTGTTTACTTTTCTTTTGTCTTGCGTACGCACGCATATATCTGCATTTCTGTTTCATTTTCGTATATCACTATTCCTGTTTGCCAATTTTATAGTTGATAGAAAGTGCTAAAAAGAGATTTGCTGTTATTTCATAGTAGAGGTAATAGTTAAAGTATAGAACAAACACACGGTTTGTCTGAGATACAAGGCAGTCAGTGTGGATTGCGGTAGATGATCAGGGATCATTTACATTGATAAAAATATATTGTGTTACGGTGGATCTTTGCATTGCGTACACGTGTCGCTAACAAAGACTAGCGTACGCAATCCAAAGGCAGACGCAACGTAGCGTCCGGTTACGCCCACGTAGCTCAAGTTGTGATAAAGTGAAGTAACGCAAAGGCGATAAGTAACGCACAGCGGTAGATAACGCGACGCGGAAAATAACGCAAATCTATTTTTGAAAAAAAATCTGAAATTTAGTTTAACAGATCCTGCTCCTAATTGGTAACACTGCTGGCCTGAAGACAAATTTCTGCGCAGAAATAGATATAGAAACAAAAGTGTACATGTGTTGAGTGAGTGTGTTTATACAATTTTAAAGGTGGAACCACAAGGAAAGCCGAGTACTCGTCAAGGGACATACGTGTAAGTGACATATACGGTGGCTAGGGAGGCATCCCTGGTTAAATAATATTTGAGCATTAGAGTATAGCGGACCATAAGGTAACAGACCAGGAGGTCATAAGGTAACAGACCAGGAGGTCATAAGGTAACAGGTAAAATAGACAAAGAGGTCCGCTATAAAAGTCCAGTGGCACAACGCCTGGGGTGTTGGTGCAGAACCCATATAGGCCATAAGCTCTTGCTGAAGGAATCGCGGCCGGAAACATCGATTCCATTGATCTTTCAGTACATGACAAGTAGTGCTCGTGTACTGAACGATTGGACCACACGTAATTGTGTGCAGTAGTTAGTAATCTGACCTAATACCATTAGAGTAAAGTGGTCACAAACGCTATTTGTACATTCTGACGTGATTTGTGTAATTTTTTATTTTTGGAAGGGAAGTTCGCTGGTCACTCAGGAACTATCCAACAACCGATACTTGCTGGGGAACGCGCCCCAGTAAATAAAGGTTCACAGGGGCCCTGGGTTGGGTACCGCAGCTCTGGATACAGTGATTGCAGCACAGGCCAACGTGGGCGAGAAGTAAGTGGGGTACTTGGTAAACCGCCACCGCCGGCCTGCCCAGGACTTCTTGGTTTGTTTGTAAGGGTTCGCTGAAAGCCTTGATATTCAAGGAGGAATAAGCAACGCCTGCAGATTATGGGGGCCAGTTGTTCAGGTAGGGGGCGATCAACCTCGGTTCGGGTTGATTCAGAGAACCGATCAATTGGGTCGGCAAGGTACATCATGTGTGAAAAATACGGAAGTCACACAGAAATTTTATGTGATGAATGGGAGAGAATGACTGTACAAGACAGGGACAAATTCCCAAGAATAGGTAGCTTCAGTCCAGTAGTGTTACAAAATTTAAGGAGGAGGATAAGTCTCATTGAACCAACGAAGAGACAAAATAAACATTATGAATATTTACAGTTATGGCAACAGGAAAGTGAATTACAAAAAGAGTCTATTGACTTTTCTGACTCTTATCTTGAGAGGAGAGACAGTGGCATCAGGAGAGGGGTTGATTGCGGAGAGAAAGACACAAGGGTGAACAATAAAAACGCTCTTAGCAACTGTAATATAGAGTATAAGAACAAGTGTAATAAATGTAACAATGATTATTGTAATACTGTTGAATGTACAACTATTAACCTATGCAAGTTGCATCCCATGTCAAATTTCCCCCAGGAATACACTCATGAAAGTGAGGCCAGAACAATGTCAGCACCTCTTCCAGAAGCCATCCTACAAGACACCCAGGTGGACGCGACCAAATTGGTACAGGCAATAATCGAACCCCCTAACGGAGGGTCAGGTGAGGTCGTGTCCACAGGTACGTACAATGTTTTATATCACGCACAAACAAATGTACCCCATATTGTAAGACCAACACAAGATGATGTAACTGAGCTCGATCTGGCCAGGGTGATCTCAGTCCCCAATGGGAAGACTGACGATCAGGGAATCATTCCCGTCAAGGACAGTGCAATGCGCTGTCTCTGGTCCCGGACCGAATTGAGATCAATTATGTCTGAATTTCCTGATCCTAGGAAAAATCTAGCCAAATGTCAAAGGTTTATTAAAGAACTAGGAAACGCCACAGAACCCACCAACAAAGAGTGGCGGACAGTGCTGAGGGCATGTTTGCCCTCCAGTGTTGACCCTGAAAAATTCATTGCTGATTGTAAATTAAACACGGAGGTACCCTGTATGGAGGAACACAATCAGGAATGTATTAGGCAGATTAACCGACAGTTAAGAATATATTTCCCAACCACTGTCAAGTGGAATGAAATTTTCTCCATAAGGCAAAACGAAAAGGAAAATGTTTCTAATTATTTCAATCGAGCACTGCAAATAATGGCTAGAAACACTGGGATCGCAGACA
This sequence comes from Pseudophryne corroboree, assembly GCF_028390025.1. NCBI lineage: Eukaryota > Metazoa > Chordata > Amphibia > Anura > Myobatrachidae > Pseudophryne > Pseudophryne corroboree. The sequence goes on along the minus strand of NC_086444.1, from coordinate 516,771,097 downwards.
TCAAGACAAATGCACAACATAAAGGAATAGCGGTTAAGGTATTAATGAATGGTTTAAAGGATGAATTAAAAACAAGGGTACAGACCACCAACCCAAACTGGAGAGAGATCTCGGTGGCCGCACTAAGAGAGGCCGTCATTAATCATGACCAGAATATCACCAGGTACAGAGAGTCACTAAGAGATAAGTTAATGGCAGCAAATATACAGGCCCAAACCACAAGACCACCCCAACAAAAGCCACACACCCCTGCGAGAAATCCAGATATGGAAATCTGTTACAATTGTCATAAAAAGGGACACATTGCAAGAGATTGTAGATCAAGAGAAAGACAACACCATAATCATAAAATCCAAGGAATCAGGGAAGTACAGGGGAAACGATTGATGATGATGAGCATCCGAGCGTTTGAGGAGGCATCAAATCAACCAAAACCTCAGGTCATGGACACGTGGAGGAAGCCCAGGATTTGTTATCAGTGTAGGAGAGAAGGGCATTGTGCTAGCAACTGTAATAACCCACATAAAGTTAGACCCCCTAGACCAAGAAATGAGCAAAATTACAATACACACCATTATAATCAAGGATCACATAGGCAGGAAAGGTGATTATTAGGAATGGAGGCAAGCCTGAAGTAACGGTTAATGAAGTGGGAGGTCATTCACTAAAGACACAGGAATGACCAGGTGAAAAGTTGTAAATGTATTTGTGAAAAATGTTTTTCTCTCCCTCTCTCTATCCCCATCTCTGACTAGTAGTGGTAAGAATTCACACATTGCATATCCACTTGGTCCTTGCAGAAGTCTACCAAACCCCAGCATGACCTCCGCCACAATGTATTTCTGGCCAGATACAGACAGTGGAGTAATGCAGGTGCTGGTGGGAAGGGACTGCTCAGGGAGACCATTAGACACATAGATATGACAGCCTAATAAGTCTGACAATGTTTTTCTAATGCTAACAATGTTTTCTTACAATGTTTAAAAATGCTTTGTTTCTCTTTTCTTATTGATGGTTATTGTCGAGTTATGTAATGTATATATGCACATGAATTGTTCTCTATCTCTTTTGTTTTTTATTTTCTCTCTCTTCTCACTCATGTTTCCATGGTTTAAAGATGGTATGTCACCCCTCAGTTGGACCAATGGTAATGCCAGATTTTTGCTCCTTACAGAAAGATCGTCGGTTAGGAAGGAATATTGCATCACCAGAATGATCGTTTTTGAAGACTGAGAGACAGCACCTTTGAGAGGACAGCAGAACAAGAAGAACAACAAGACGAGAGAACTTATTATCGTAACGAGTTCTCCCCCCCCCCTCAAACTGTTTTCTTATACCCCCTTTACAAATTTCGTCTTTTCTCCTCCTGTAAGATGGACTTGCCCCAAGAGACTGCGATATGGATTTTCCCGTTAACCATGATGTTGACCAGAGCAGTCTGTTTCGGTGAGAGTACCAGTGAGGTCGAGAAAGGATCCAGAAAGGCTCTAATGACTGAGACGGAGGTGTAAATTTCCAATAGCAACCCAATCACCAAGCAAAGGCGAGTACCGGGCACGATCTAACAACCATGTTATCTGTAAACATTTTCTTTGAAGGATTGTTAGCTCAAAAAAGAAAACTGTATCAGTAGGCTCGGTAACAATAATGCCAATCCAGTTTTAATAACCATAGGGACCGGCATCCATTGAGTGACTATCACTCCTTAGTGGGTAGCGTGTTAAATGAGACAGATTTTTGGGTATGTTCTCAAGTACCTCAAGGGCATAGCAAATCAGGGCTAGTACCATTTCCTTTAACGTTAGGGGAGGTACTTGAGCTAAGTGGTGGGAGACCGGTGGACCGGAGGTTTAACATCTCCAGCCCTCCTAGTTTGAAGCTCCACCAATACCATGTGGATAGGTCCCTCATATGTTTTAATATCTCCAATCCCCGTAAGCCGGGAAATTGGGAAGTGTCATGGAGCAACCTTACCATGACCTTTTCACACAGAGCAGATAGAATGCCTACAGATACAGAGCTCGTACGCCATATAGCCAGTAGAGGAAAATCTTTCCGGTATCGATATACCTTAGGAAATAGGATTACTAGAGTTGGAGAGGTATCACCAGGATACTGTGCACATATCATACAAACTGATACGTGCATTAAGCAGATGGAAGAATTAGGGTCAGGAGATTTCACCTGGAAGGTTTGTAACATGGTCATGTCCTTCTCCGTCCCCTATGTTCTCCCCGATGACGCATATTTCATATGCGGGAGAAAGGCGTACAAGTGGCTTGCCCCAAACTCTGAAGGATTGTGTTATATTGGAAAAGTATTGCCTGAAGTGATGACTGTTACACATGACAAAATGAAGGACATACACCGTGGTGCCCAAGCTCCTTATACTCACACTCATTACGAGCACCGAGTTAAAAGACAACTGTCAGAAAGGTTAGAGCATCCGGCCTCTGATCTTATCCATGAATCCACCGGGATTCAGGTTCTGGTAGCGTTAGATTTCACTCGCACCGCTCGAGGTGTGATGAATTATAGATACATTTCCGCACTCGCCAATTTGTTAGATAATATCACTGAAATGTATGATGACACGTTTAGATACACTGGAAGAGAACTTCAAGCTTACAAAACAGAACTAGTTCAGCATAGGATGGTTCTTAATTATCTTACAGCAGTAACAGGCGGATATTGTGTTACATTGGCAACACAGTACGGCATAAAGTGTTGCACGTACATCACAAATAGCACCGAGGATCCGGTAGAGGTCATAGACCAAAAGATGGATGATATTCTCCAATTGAAGTGGGAATTTCGTCGAAAACACAATCTCACCCTTGCTGCTGTAGGTAATGAGCTGACTAGTTGGGTGTCATGGTTGAACCCGCGAAATTGGTTCTCCGGTTTAGGAGACTGGGCTCAAGGAGTCATAATGGATGTTGGAAAGTTTCTACTATGTATCTTGGGTGTCGTTATATCGATTGGATTGATATTTAGATGCGGGCAGGCTTTAATGAGGTGCAAACAAAGTACAAAAGTGATGAGCTTGAGGAGCGAGGAAACTGTAATTAACCTGGATTTGATTTATGACCCAATGATAGAAACCAGAATGTGATGAAAATGCGATTATACGGTCCGTTTCTTTCACCTGTTTTTCTGCTTTTCTCCAAGATACAAAGACCCCTTGGACGAGGAAGTTGACGAGACGGTATACAGACAAGACAACAGACAAGCACCAAAGATGAAGTTTTGACAACCTATGATATGGACACTTGATGAACTTTGCCATGGATCCCCAGTTTCCCTAGTACTTTTAAACTCACGCTAGCCCAACATTTTTTGTAAATCTGATGGCTCAGACAAAGCTATTTGCTCATGCCTAAGGAGCAATACAGCGCAAAGAAGACGACTCTCAACAGATACCGAACACAACCTCAACGACAGATGTACATTTCCCTGACATAGAATATCATTGCATTCTCCATAAGTGTTCTTTATCTTCATCTCTACAACCCTCAGGTAACGACACACATAGACGATAGGGAATACAGGCACAGATATCAGCAACCACATACCTCCCCCATTCATGTATCATCAACTAAAATGTGCTTCCCCATTTTGTTACAACCACAGCCGAAATGAGCTCGGTAGAGTTTGACAGCCCATCCACAGACCTGTACCACAGGATAAGAAGGAATTCAAATGTATACTTCGCAATACCTCGAAGCTTGATTTACCACACGTACGGCACGATGATACATGACCCTCCAAACATGGACTCATACACACATGCTTCTACTCTCTCACTAGGTCATACCCTTTTCACACCTACTCCTCTCTTCTTCCTTACCCCACCATGGAAATCAATTAACCCCTGACTTACATTTTTCTCCTTAAACGTTTTGTGGCAGTTATTATTGACTGCCAAAGGGTGGACTGTCGAAGTCAGAAAAATGTCTCTATGCATGTTGCCATATTTGCACCGCACACTGGTCCGTGCTGCGCATGCGTGCGCTCTCCCGTGGAGGCGCATACCCGCAATAGCGTGCACTCGCAGGCGCGGTATGCGTATTTACGGTAGAGTTTACGTAGTCGTAGCGTGCGACCCATTCGTTACAACTGTTCACAATTAATGTAGTTTATAGATCATGGTCCCTTTGATAGATTCTGAAAGTTTGGTTAAAATAGAATGTCCCTGAGCTGAGGAATCCCTCTTTGCATCGTACGAAGGGTCTAACAGGAATCATACAGCAGTGTTTGGTACCCATCGGAAGAGTATTTAATTAGCAATATTCCGGTGTTGGTTTGGAGCGTATTAATCGCTCGTGCGAATAGTTATGGACATAAGAAGTTATGTCCATTTATTTATTATTATTTGTTCTTACTTAGTCATGCATCTGAACAGTTGGAGACAGGCATCAGTGGGTCTCAAATGTCTCTTTGACCTCAGAGATCCCCCAAACAATAGTTTGCATGTTAAGAGGGCCTCATATCTACACATGCATAAGGTAAACACAGGAATAGTAATTGAAGATCAATTGTACTCCAAATCAGTATCTTTCCCGCAGACGGAGTACAATAGCCTTTAATTACACTGAGTTTTTGAGACTCAATAAGGAGGGCCAACACCTGTGTTTACAAATGGGGCTGGATTTGTATACAGGAGAATGAGGGCTGAGATGTCATTGTCTCAACTGAAAGTGGACATCATGAATATAGAACAGAACCCAGACAGGATTCTGTTTTGTATTCGCCAAACAATCGCTCTCCAGAAGACAGGAATGTGTTAGGCATCACCCATTGTTTTGCATAACCAGGGCCACTGATATGAATCAACTTATGACCTTTTGTTATGATGCAGGGCCGAATTCCTTCGGCCAATGAACAATGGGATTGTAGGGACTATGAGATTGCATTGTGTGTGGGGCATAAATAGGCAGGCCGACCACATCCAGCTCACTCTCTCATCAACGGTTATCTGCTGATAGCCGGGAGCTGGATATCGAGGCGCAGGCGATCAAACCCTTTGTGCGTAAGTTTCTCTCCGTAATCATTGTCTTTCTGTGAGCCAATTTCTCTCTCTCTCTCTATCTCTCTCTCTCCTCTTTTCTCATATATCTCTCATAGTATTATAGTATTGTACTGTATTGCATTTAGGTCAGTGTAGTATTGTCTTTTTGTATTTATTGTTTAGTTCTGTGGTTAGGAAGTCCTTGTTATATTGTAGTGTATCATTTGTACTGTTATCCCCTTTTACAAGTATATTAGATATAATACAGTTAATAGGCTTTGGAACCTAAACCAGTATCTGTGTATTTTCTATAGTGTTAAGTGTTCACTTGAGCGTCGGTGACGCTCAAGCAGCTTTGTAGTTAGTCAGGTTACACAAGGTTGCACTTACACCCTGTACTCACATTAAGGTATTCAGTGTATTTCATTGGTATAAGGTTTTAACATAAAGGTATAGTGTTGTGAGCGTCTGCATCGCTGGTGACCTCCTCGTGGTCTCGAGCGTAAGCTACGCCATAGCGAATCATTACCCTAGACATAACCAATAACGTGTCCTGTGATCGCTGGGCCGCGAGCGAACGTGACGCTTGAGCGTCTCGCCTACGGCCGAGCGATCGTTACGCCAACAGCGTACCATTACGGTACTTCTTAAGTAAACAGCGTACAGTGTTCTTAGCTTCATAAAGGGTTGTTTATACGACAAAGGAATTTAGCATTGTCATGCTCTAGCCAGTTCCTGGTTGAAAGCTAACCCTTGCACAACGGGGGTAATTCCAAGTTGATCGCAGCAGGAATTTTGTTAGCAGTTGGGCAAAACCATGTGCACTGCAGGGGAGGCAGATATAACGTGCAGAAAGAGTTAGATTTGGGTGGGTTATTTTGTTTCTGTGCAGGGTAAATACTGGCTGCTTTATTTTTACACTGCAAATTAGATTGCAGATTGAACACACCACACCCAAATCTAACTCTCTCTGCACATGTTAAATCTGCCTCCCCTGCAGTGCACATGGTTTTGCCCAACTGCTAACATAATTCCTGCTGCGATCAACTTGGAATTACCCCCAACGTCCTTTAATAGTCAATGGTAGACATCTATGGGGGTAATTCAAACCTGATCGTAGCAGCAAATTTATCAGCAAATTGTCAAAACCATGGGGGTAATTCACATCTGATCGCAGCAGCAAATTTGTTAGCAGTTGGGCAAAACCATGGGGGTAATTCTGAGTTGATTGCAGCAGCAAATTTGTTAGCAGTTGGGCAAAACCATGTGCACTGCAGGGGGGACAGATATAACATGTGCAGAGAGAGTTAGATGTGGGTGTGGTGTGTTCAATCTGCAATCTAAATTGCAGTGTGAAAATAAAGCAGCCAGTATTTACCCTGCACAGAAACAAAATAACCCACCCAAATCTAGCTCTCTCTGCACATGTTATATCTGCCTCCCCTGCAGTGCACATGGTTTTGCCCAACTGCTAACAAAATTGCTGCTGCGATCAACTCGGAATGACCACCCATGTGCACTGCAGGGGGGCAGATATAACATGTGCAGGGAGAGTTAGATTTGGGTGGGGTGTATTCACACTGAAATCTAAATTGCAGTGTAAAAATAAAGCAGCCAGTATTTACCCTGCAGAGAAACAAAATAACCCACCCAAATCTAACTCTCTCTGCAGATGTTATATCTGCCTCCCCTGCAGTGCACATGGTTTTGCCCAACTGCAAACAAATTTGCTGCTACGATCAGGTCAAAATTACCCCTAAAGTTAGACAACAGGCATGCAACCAAAAGAGGAACTTGAGAATGCTGCAATGACAACTGCAGTCCCTGCAGGACCTCCAAATAACCCACCCAAATCTAACTCTCTCTGCACATGTTATATCTGCCACCCTGCAGTTCACATGGGGGCTAATTCAGACCTGATTGCTGCTGTGCGAAGGTCTGAACTGCGTATGCGCCGGTGCCGCAGTGCGACGGCTGTCTTAGCCCTACGATCGCCTCTGCCAGATTGACAGGCAGAGGCGGTCGCTGGGTGGTAGGGGGCGCGGTCCAGGCAACGCAGACATACCCGGACCGTTGGGAGGAGGGGCCGTGACTTTGCAAGCAGCCGCTGCGACCCGGGCAGCGACGAGTAACTCCGTGCCAGCACGCAGGAGCTGCGCTGGCTGGGAGGTACTCTTCAAGTGCAAGAGCATCGCAGCTGTGCGACGCTTTTGTACTTTTGCGGCGGGGTAGGGCCTGACATGCGGTGCGGACTAGCCCTGTGCTGGGCGTCCCCCCGCATGTCAGGGAAGCTGATCGTAGATGTGCTAAATTTAGCACATCTACGATCAGGTCTGAATCACCCCCCATGGTTTGGCCCATTAGCTAACAAATTAACTGCTACGATCAGATCTGAATTACCCCCTATGTCACAAGGGAACATCACACTGATATCCCTGCTTTAGTAAGGTGAAGTGTGGCTCATTTGACTGGAAGAAAACTAACTTACATTAAAAAAATATAAATATACAAAATAGAGTGCGCTGTCAACGGCAGCCTGTACAGGGAAGGTCAATTCCCTTAGAAATATATATATAAAGAAGAAGAAAAGTACTGGCGCCGGCTGAAATTCAAAAACACAATATATAAAAAATATAAAATATATCTTTAATAAATTTATCTAGGAGATTTTCTTATCTCTCAAGGGTAAAACAACAACAATAAAAATGAACACTGTAGGAGACCACAAAGGATTAACCCTTTCAATTTGAATGTCCACAGTTCCTGGCTAGGACACTAATCCACATTTGCCCACAAGTTATTTCATGTATATCTTTTTACCAGACTTGCTTCCGGATAGAGTCCCCTAGGAATCCCATGCAGATGGAGTCCAGATGGCAATTGGGGATAAGTCCGGGTCTGTAGAGAAACTTGTGCCGGAATTTGATCCAGTGGATGCTAATGGGTCCAAATAACGCCAGGAGGTGGATATGGGTGCTGGTACTTGTGGTCCTACAAGGAAAAGCTCAACGCGTTTTGCTGGTCTAATGGATGCCAGCTTCCTCAGGAGCATGAGTCCAGTGTCCAAATAATGAACTATATATACCCTTAATAATTAGGGATTGATTAGAAACATCTGTTAACCCTGCTAACACATTAAAATCTGTTACACAAAATCAATATTTGGCTACAGCAGAAGGCAATCAATAATAAAGTATCATTAATAAAGATCTTTATTTGTAAAAACGAGTTGTCAAAATGTCATAAAAATATAGATTTAAAGTACAGAGTTTGTATCATGTGATCGCTCCCGATCACATGATGCTAAATAGCCAATGAGACCAGTGTTGCTAGTTCAATATGATCGCGCCCCGGACCACGTGACCGGCTCCGATCACGTGGTCACACTGGCGCGTCATGCGTCTCACAGACCCAAAGAGGGTCGTCCCATGCTGTTGTTTGTCTCATGTAATTCCGCCCGGGACCACGTGACTATCTCTGATCACGTGATCCCGCTAGTACGTCATGCGGTTCACGGACCAGGAAGAGATGGCATCGCTCCGTGGAGCACACACACACAAATAGGGAAATACATCCCGCACTCCTAGATCCTGGGAATACAGTACTCATCATTTGTGGATACCAAGAACAACAGGCACAATTTGGGTAGAAACACATATCGGTATGGAGGAAAAAATAAATAAAATAAATAAATAAAATAAACCCCAAGGTATTCATATATTATAGTTTAAAGTTAGACAGCACATATGAACAGATTAACCATCCAACCATATTTAAACCGGGGTGTCAGAGAGACCTCAATCGGAACAACATGTAGAGTTTCTAGTCTGTCAAACTCTATAAAACATATACAGTATTACTGTTATCATCATACTAGATGAGAGGTCAGTGCTATTGTTAAATTTCAAACATATATCATTTTTCTTGTTTTTCTTATTTAACCTTTAGTTACATATATTCCAAAGAGACCACATATAAAGCACAATCATATTTCTATCTCTATTGGACTTAAATATACACTGCTCAAAAAAATAAAGGGAACACTAAAATAACACATCCTAGATCTGAATGAATGAAATATTCTTATTAAATACTTTGTTCTTTACATAGTTGAATGTGCTGACAACAAAATCACACAAAAATGATCAATGGAAATCAAATTTATTAACCCATGGAGGTCTGGATTTGGAGTCACCCTCAAAATTAAAGTGGAAAAACACACTACAGGCTGATCCAACTTTGATGTAATGTCCTTAAAACAAGTCAAAATGAGGCTCAGTAGTGTGTGTGGCCTCCACGTGCCTGTAGGACCTCCCTACAACGCCTGGGCATGCTCCTGATGAGGTGGCGGATGGTCTCCCGGGGGATCTCCTCCCAGACCTGGACTAAAGCATCCGCCAACTCCTGGACAATCTGTGGTGCAAAGTGGCGTTGGTGGATGGAGCGAGACATGATGTCCCAGATGTGCTCAATTGGATTCAGGTCTGGGGAACGGGCGGGCGAGTGCATAGCATCAATGCCTTCGTCTTGCAGGAACTGCTGACACACTCCAGCCACATGAGGTCTAGCATTGTCTTGCATTAGGAGGAACCCAGGGCCAACCGCACCAGCATATGGTCTCATAAGGGGTCTGAGGATCTCATCTCTGCACCTAATGGAAGTCAGGCTACCTCTGGCAAGCACATGGAGGGCTGTGCGGCCCCCCAAAGAAATGCCACCCCACACCATTACTGACCCACTGCCAAACCGGTCATGCTGGAGGATGTTGCAGGCAGCAGAACGTTCTCCTTGGCGTCTCCAGACTCTGTCACGTCTGTCACATGTGCTCAGTGAGAACCTGCTTTCATCTGTGAAGAGCACAGGGCGCCAGTGGCGAATTTGCCAATCTTGGTGTTCTCTGTCAAATGCCAAACGTCCTGCACGGTGTTGGGCTGTAAGCACAACCCCCACCTGTGGACGTCTGGCCCTCATACCACCCTCATGGAGTCTGTTTCTGATCGTTTGAGTAGACACATGCACATTTGTGGCTTGCTGGAGGTCATTATGCAGGGCTCTGGCAGTGCTCCTCCTGTTCCTCCTTGCACAAAGGCAGAGGTAGCGGTCCTGCTGCTGGGTTGTTGCCCTCCTACGGCCTCCTCCACGTCTCCTGATGTACTGGCTTGTCTCCTGGTAGCGCCTTCATGCTCTGGACACTACGCTGACAGACACAGCAAACCTTCTTGCCACAGCTCGCATTGATGTGTCATCCTGGATGAGCTGCACTACCTGAGCCACTTGTGTGGGTTGTATGGAGGTCATATAGGCACGTGGAGGCCACACACACTACTGAGCCTCATTTTGACTTGTTTTAAGGACATTACATCAAAGTTGGCTCAGCCTGTAGTGTGTTTTTCCACTTTAATTTTGAGGGTGACTCCAAATCCAGACCTCTATGGGTTAATAAATTTGATTTCCATTGATAATTTTTGTGTGATTTTGTTGTCAGCACATTCAACTATGTAAAGAACAAAGTATTTAATAAGAATATTTCATTCATTCAGATCTAGGATGTGTTATTTTAGTGTTCCCTTTATTTTTTTGAGCAGTGTATGTATCTGATTAGAAAAGCGGGGAGTGTAACAACGATAAAGGGGGATAGGGGAGAGCAGGAAGACGGATATAATGATACATTTAAAAAAAAAAAAAATTGGATGAGACAATTGAGTTGAATACAATACGATAATAATAATAATACTAATAAGGGTCTCCATATGTGATATTGAATTGATATTCAATTTCTATCATAAAAAAAAAAAAAAAAAAATGTATCATTATATCCGTCTTCCTGCTCTCCCCTATCCCCCTTTATCGTTGTTACACTCCCCGCTTTTCTAATCAGATACATATATTTAAGTCCAATAGAGATAGAAATATGATTGTGCTTTATATGTGGTCTCTTTGGAATATATGTAACTAAAGGTTAAATAAGAAAAACAAGAAAAATGATATATGTTTGAAATTTAACAATAGCACTGACCTCTCATCTAGTATGATGATAACAGTAATACTGTATATGTTTTATAGAGTTTGACAGACTAGAAACTCTACATGTTGTTCCAATTGAGGTCTCTCTGACACCCCGGTTTAAATATGGTTGGATGGTTAATTTGTTCATATGTGCTGTCTAACTTTAAACTATAATATATGAATACCTTGGGGTTTATTTTATTTATTTATTTATTTTATTTATTTTTTTCCTCCATACCAATATGTGTTTCTACCCAAATTGTGCCTGTTGTTCTTGGTATCCACAAATGATAATGAGTACTGTATTCCCAGGATCTAGGAGTGCGGGATGTATTTCCCTATTTGTGTGTGTGCGCTCCACGGAGCGATGTCATCTCTTCCTGGTCCGTGAACCGCATGACGTACTAGCGGGATCACGTGATCGGAGATAGTCACGTGGTCCCGGGCGGAATTACATGAGACAAACAACAGCATGGGACGACCCTCTTTGGGTCTGTGAGACGCATGACGCGCCAGTGTGACCACGTGATCGGAGCCGGTCACGTGGTCCGGGGCGCGATCATATTGAACTAGCAACACTGGTCTCATTGGCTATTTAGCATCATGTGATCGGGAGCGATCACATGATACAAACTCTGTACTTTAAATCTATATTTTTATGACATTTTGACAACTCGTTTTTACAAATAAAGATCTTTATTAATGATACTTTATTATTGATTGCCTTCTGCTGTAGCCAAATATTGATTTTGTGTAACAGATTTTAATGTGTTAGCAGGGTTAACAGATGTTTCTAATCAATCCCTAATTATTAAGGGTATATATAGTTCATTATTTGGACACTGGACTCATGCTCCTGAGGAAGCTGGCATCCATTAGACCAGCGAAACGCGTTGAGCTTTTCCTTGTAGGACCACAAGTACCAGCACCCATATCCACCTCCTGGCGTTACTTGGACCCATTAGCATCCACTGGATCAAATTCCGGCACAAGTTTCTCTACAGACCCGGACTTATCCCCAATTGCCATCTGGACTCCATCTGCATGGGATTCCTAGGGGACTCTATCCGGAAGCAAGTCTGGTAAAAAGATATACATGAAATAACTTGTGGGCAAATGTGGATTAGTGTCCTAGCCAGGAACTGTGGACATTCAAATTGAAAGGGTTAATCCTTTGTGGTCTCCTACAGTGTTCATTTTTATTGTTGTTGTTTTACCCTTGAGAGATAAGAAAATCTCCTAGATAAATTTATTAAAGATATATTTTATATTTTTTATATATTGTGCTTTTGAATTTCAGCCGGCGCCAGTACTTTTCTTCTTCTTTACATTAAAAAAAGATGCTAAAGAATGCTAACCTCAAAAACAGCTACGTTTTTTGTAGAGAAATAAAACACAGATTACTACTGATGAAGACTGAGGACTCAAACATATCTTGTCTATGCACTGAGGGCTAATTAGGTACATGATTTTTCTAGGAAAATAATGCTGCTTTCAAGCATGGCAACCCAATAATTAAGTCAGGCCCGAAACCAGGATTTTCGTCACCCGGGGCAAGGCAGTAATTTGGCACCCAAACAAAACAACTCCACCCCCCACCCCTTATGTGGCTCAAATGCCCTGTGCGTCACATGCCCCGCCAGCGTGTTCAACTATATGCTCCTCTGTGTGTCCCCATACATTGAACTATATCATAACACTCCGTCACTGCACTACATTCCCCTATCCACTGCACTACATCACTACACTACATCCCCTTATATACTACACCACATCGGTACACTACATGCACCTATATACTGCAATACATTACTACATTACATAACCTATATGGTACACTACATCACTACACTACACCCCCCCTATAAGCTACACTAAATCCCCCCATGTGGGAGGCAAAGCAGAGGTTGATACTGCTGAGAGCACAGTGCGCTTTTATAGCTTGTACGGTGCACCACACGCTAGTCGCAGCACTGCATGGCAAAGAAGAGAGTTTAAGACAGTAGCCGGCATAGAAGAGATCCCAGGTACTGGAGCTCACCCGCACAGTGACGGAGCCAGCTGTGGGCAGACAGGTGGGTCAGAGACATTGGGCCTAATTCAGACCTGATCGTAGCAGCAAATTTGTAAGCAGATGGGCAAAACCATGTGCACTGCAGGGGGGACAGATATAACATGTGCAGAGAGAGTTAGATTTGGGTGGGGTGTGTTCAAACTGAAATCTAAATTGCAGTGTAAAAATAAAACATCCAGTATTTACCCTGCACAGAAACAAAATAACCCACCCAAATCTAACTCTCTCTGCACATTATATCTGCCCCCCCCCCCCCTGCAGTGCACATGGGGGGTCATTCCGAGTTGTTCGCTCGTTGACGATTTTCGCAACAGAGCGATTAAAGCAAAAATGCGCATGGTTCGCAGTGCGCATGCGGTTAGTATTTTAACACAAAACTTAGTAGATTTACTCATGCCCGAACGAAGATTTTTCATCTTTGAAGGGAACGTAGTGTGATTGACAGGAAGTGGGTGTTTCTGGGCAGAAACTGGCCGTTTTCTGGGAGTGTGCGGAAAAACGCAGGTGTGCCAGGGAAAAACGCGGGAGTGTCTGGAGAAACGGGGGAGTGGCTGGCCAAACGCTGGGCGTGTGTGTGACGTCAAACCAGGAACGAAACTGACTGAACTGATCGCTATTTGTGAGTAAGTCTCGAGCTACTCAGAAACTGCTAATAATTTTCTATTCGCAATTCTGCTAATCTTTCGTTCACAATTCTGCTAAGCTAAGATACACTCCCAGAGGGCAGCGGCTTAGCGTGTGCAATGCTGCTAAAAGCAGCTAGCGAGCGAACAACTCGGAATCACCCCCATGGGGGGTTATTCTGAGTTGATCGTAGCTGTGCTAAATTTAGCACAGCTACGATCGTAAACTCAGACAAGCGGGGGACGCCCAGCACAGGGCTAGTCCGCCCCGCATGTCAGTGCCGGCCCCCCCTCCGCACAAATACAAAAGCATCACACAGAGGCGATGCCTTTGTATCTGTGTAGTAACTCCCAGCCAGCGCAGCTCCTGCGGCTGGCCGGGAGTTGTCTGCCGCTGGCCGCAGCGGCTGTGTGAGACGTCACGCATCTGCCATGCCCCCCCCAACGGTCCGGCCACGCCTGCATTGGCCGGACTGCGCCTACTAAACAGCGGCTTAACACCGCCGTTCAGCCCCCTCCCGCCCAGCGACCGCCTCTGTCTCAGAAGCGATCACTGGACACCGACGACTGCCATGCGCCGGCGCACTGCGGTGCCGGCGCATGTGCAGTTCCGACCCGATTGCTGCGCTGTGACAAACTGCAGCGAGCGAACGGGTCGGAATGACCCCCATGGTTTTACCCATCTGATAAATTTGTTGCTACGATCAGGTCTGAATTAGGACCATTGCCCCGGAAGCTGTCTGCTGTCTCACTGGAGCAGCACAGCACTGCCGATGAAAAAAAAAAAAAAAACCTGCTCCTCTGTAACTCCTTAGCGCCCCCTCAAATCCTGCACCGGGGGCGCATGCCCCCTTAGTACCCCCCGCCAGTTGTGGCACTCCCAACATATCGGGCACATTGTCTAGTGTGTACCCACTATGTCACTGACGATGCTCACTCCCACGGGTCCTCAGCGACAGCCTCCAGATTAGAAGACAATGAAACCAAATCAGTAGGTACATACAGCAGAATTCCCGTCAAATACATCCTGTATCGCCAAGATACCCTTTTCTTTTCTAGAAAAGAAGCTGTTACACTGTTTTCCTAATCCAGCATAAAGAGTGGGTTACCCCTTGTAACCTGTATCCCATCCTCAGATGGCATAACTGCTTTATTCTTATGGAGGAATTCTCGTAGGAGAAGGATATTACAATCCCTCTTACTAACCTCTGTCATGCTCCAGAATCTGACACTGCACATGTGCAACGTTAAAGCCAGTGGCGTAAGTTCGTCACAGTCGCCCGGAGGCAAGTTCATACCAGCTGCCCCCCCCCCCTTATATTTACATAAATATATGTATGTATATGTGCATATATGTATGTGTGTGTGTGTGCATGGAGTGTTCTGAATTTTTTTTTACATACTGTATATATACATTTCATTGTCTTTTATTTTAAATCATACATTTATTAGCAGTCATACCCAGGATTAGAACCCACTGACAGCAGACACTTTACTGATGGAGCTATTTGCTCCAGTACAGGAAGCATGAGAATTGTAACTATATGAAGTTATGTGTAATTGTCAGAGAAGTAACTTCATATAGTGAAAAGATAGCGGCAGCCATCAATTAACTTCAATGGTGTCACAGAATGGGAGGAGAAGAGCCCCCCTTCCGAGCAGGAGCCCGGCGGCAAATGACTTCGTTGCCTCCCAGAGTTCTGCCTCTGGTTAAAGCTGCTACACACTAATCGATATCACACATGATATTGCTTATTTTTAGCCTTCTGAGCGATATCACATGTAATATCGTCCATTGTGTATGCTACGGACGATGAACGATGCACGATCCCACGCATCGTTATCGTCCCCCGCCGTTGGCTGTGCATGCAGCTCAATTTGGATTGTCTAAAACTACATGTACGGGCTAGCCACAGCATGGCCTTACTGTGTGATATCGCTTGCGATATTGTACAGTGTGTATGCACAATGTCGACGGCCTTTAGCTTCCCAGGAAGTTTTTCAAAAATGTGAAAGACTACTCCGATATGCTGGTAATCTACAAGGACAGGGCCGATCTGCCCATGTGGCATATGCCAGAAGGGCTGATGGTCTGTTCCGGTCACGGTAGATGCTAGAATCAAGTGGGCTAAGGGACTTTTTCCGTCTGGGGGAGGAGGCACGACACAAGGGGGAGGAGCTAGGCCAGCGGGATAGTTCCTCTACTATCCACGCCACCAACTATTAACTTTCGTAATCAGGTGGCGAGCAGAGCGAGCCACCGAGCCCGAAGTGTGGCGAGCGAAGCGAGCCCACGAGGGTTCTTTTCGGGTACCCTGTTCGCCCGCAGCTCCTCCCCCTGGTGACGTGTCTCCTCCCCTAGATACGTCAGAAGGTCCCTTCTCCCACTCCGATATAGAATCAACCTTCCGGTCATCCAGAGAGCTGGGAATACCGCCTGCAGCACAGCTTCCGGCTCTCAGTTTTGTCCTCCTCCCCCACCCCCGGCCAAAGTGGCTGTTCCAAAAGAAAGATGGGGGGTGTTTGGGGCGCAAATCCACACCCTCCTGACTCACGACACGCCCCCTGTGAGCAGAGTACACGCCCCTTTCCCGTGCGTGGCGCATGTGCACATAAGTGCCGGGTCCGAAAAGCTGCCCCAGTCCGTCCCTGTATAACAGGGACATCGGTTGTCGCTTATGCTGTCCTTGCAAGTCACAGTACTACATTGCTGGGACATATTTTTAAATAATGAAAAAGTCTGTGACGAGGTATTGCTGCACTTTTGATTGGGGTGCAATTCAATATTTGTCCTTTAGTGGAAGTGTCTCGCAGTGCATTCATTCTGCCACTAGATGTCGCTAAGACACTTTTGTTTGTCTCTGGCCGCATACCAGCAGTACAGACGCTAAAAACATCGGAACCAACATGAAAATAACTCGTATATTTGTTTCATTACAAACACCCTGTCGGAGTATTTTCTTAGCTTATTTTTTCATTTAATTTTATGCATCATTTACGGGGGTTTCTTTGTGCCGTGCAAGCAATCAGAAACATACACAGAGCACTTGTTACAGTCGTGTATACTGCTCATGCATCCTCACAAGTAGAAATATTTTATATAATTAACTTCACGTTAATGTACGCATTAGGGAAATAAGCACTACATGAATGCAGGAGAACAAGTACAGGAGATAGAATAACCTGCAGAATTGGGGAAGAAGCGCGGTGTGTGTCTGTAATCTCCCTGAGTACTTGCAGGACGCCGGATGTACACGCTGCGCTGCTCATATATGCTGTAGGAGCAGCAGCTAGAGGTGTGCCTTCGGTAGCTCAGTTGGTAGAGCGGAGGACTGTAGTGGAGTATCACAGCTGTCATCCTTAGGTCACTGGTTCGATTCCGGTCCGAAGGACTTTTTGTTTTTCCTATTTTACATTACATTTACAGTGATCTCTGTTTTTATGTGCTGTTACCTTTTAGAGGTGAGCCGTCAGCATGTTTTACATGCTGAGTGAGGGCTCACCTCTGAAAATAATTGTTGTGAAGTATCATAACATGTTTTCTATTATGTCTTATACCCAAACTTACTATTTATTAATTTTGGTGAAATGTATTCAAATGTATTTTCTGGTTATAAACAGGGCATATTTTGAAACAATCTTTTGCAAAACGGGGGTTAGTAATAGCCTTGTAGCAAATATACAGTGACATGCAGTGTTCTGATGCGTGCAGCAGGGGTCGCCCTCGCTATATAGAAGAGCCTTGTAGTTCTATGTCGGCGTCCACTTCTGCAGGTTTTCATGTGACAATGGAAATATTTATTATCTGGACAAATACTTGCGGAATAGTAAAATAAATACAGGTAGTAAAATAAATAATTAAAGGAGTAACTAAAAAAAAATGTCTCGTCCCGTAAATTCTATAATGTCCTGCTCTTAATCATCCCCTGGACAAATAATAAAAATAATGGGAACCTGAAGAGTACATGCCTAATACTGACTAGCACAGGGTTCCATCTGGTACACTCAGCACTTAGGGTGCAAGGTTATAAATTACATTTAAATGTATATCAGCATAATCCTGGTCATACACTTGTGCGATGCCCTGCGACGCGACATCGCGGGGCATCGCATCAGCAGTTTAGGTGCGATGAAATCGCACCTGAACTGCCAAAGTGATTACCATGCGATCATGCGATATATCGCATGGTAATCGCGTGATGGGCACGTCACTGCCGAGTGGGAGCGGCCTCTGGTCGCTCTTGGCGGGTGCCCATCGCAGTGCGATATATCTCATGTGGGCTTAAAACCACATGCGATCGCACTGCGATGCGAGAAATATTAAGTGCAGCACATAATAACTTGAGACGCGATATTCGACCGGCGTGCCTGCGCATCGCGTCTCAAGGTACCTAAAATATGCATACAATCCTTCAATTTCTCTCACACATGGGGTCGAAATCGAAGGATAGAACCGATTATCTCATAAGTGTATGGGCACCATAAGCAGCCCCATTAACTATAATTTCGGGTAGCTTGCAGGGTTGAACACGGATTTAACCCGGCAAGCTGTGCTGTGTAAACGGGAAGCCGGGTCGCATCGTTCCCATTCACAGTGTATGTACGGGTGGCAGTTGGAGATCAGGTGATCTCCAAACGCTGCCCCAGCTGCCTCACCAGCAGCGTCACCAACCTGGCAATATGCCAAGTTGGAATCTGTGGTTTCACAAGGGCCTGAGGTGGGTCGCTCCCGGGAAGCACCCGTGTCAGGCCATGGGGGTCGACTTGAGTTTTTTTACTTTTTTGTGTAATTTTCTTCATAAAGTGACGGGGAACCCCAATTAGTGCACCACGTCCCCTTGCATGGCTCACTTCGCTCGCCATACTTCGGGTTACTATTCCCAATCGTAGTCCACAAGGATCGTAAAGTATGAAAAAGTTCAAAAAAATGAAATAAATTGTGAAAAACGCATGTTGACCTAGTGACCATGTTGACCTAATGCATGTCGACCAATAGTGGTCAACCTAATGACTTTCGACCTAGGTGTGGTCGACCTAATGATTGTATCCCCTTTGGACAGGTGGGTGTAGGTCCAGTTTAAATTTAGCAGTGACCGTGAGCCAATCACAACATGCAGACAGACAGCCAGTAGACAAAAGGGGCTATTTGAATTTGGTGCCGTCTGGGAGCCAATCAAGACTCGCAAACCATAAGAGACAGCCTGTGACTGACCGCAACATATCTGACGTCAGGCGACACCATTCAGTTCAGCAGCGGTGGTTAATAGAACAAGACGTTGGATGAAGAACTCCAGAATCCACGGAGATCAGAAGATGGCGCAAGGTGTCAGGTATTAAGTCCATGGGTGCAATCAGGCCTCAGGCCTTTGGGGCATGTTCGGAAGGCAGAGTGCCCATGCCACAAGTTAAAAAGACTCTGGGCATTAGTTCTAAGTCTCTTTATGTGCCCTAAGGTAAGGGGCTCTACTACCAAGTGGGCTTAATGTGTAAGGGGCAGGGATCAGGTTCCAGACTCTATCCTAGTTCACTTGATTTATACATTACACATATGTTACAGTGTACTGCACAGGACTGTAGTGTATTTTCTACAAAGCATTGCTGTTATTAATGTGGCACATTTTCATGCATGCACTAGCAGTGTTTACTATATAGTGTGTGTATATATATATATATTTATAAAGGGGCCCGGACCATGCACTATCTGTTGGTTAGCTAAACCTCTTTGGTTGCTGGCCACACCCCGACTAGAGCCTAGCCACACCCTTAAACACGGGCCGCTACCAATGCATTACCCCCAGTGGGCCCTTAATGCAACAGTCCGACAGTGGTAAGGGGCACTACTACTTTGTGGGCTTAGTGTGTAAGGGGCACTACTACTGTATGGACATAATGTGTAAGGGGCACTTCTACTGTGTTGGCATAATGTGTAAGGGACAGTACTGTGTGGGATAATGTTTATATAGGGTGTAGCGTAATGTGAATAAGGGACTCTACTGTGGTGTAATGTGAATAAGTGTCTCTACTGTGTGGTGTGACGTGGTTAAGGAGCTCTTCTGTGTGTTGTAACAAGTTTAAGGGGCTGTACTGTGTGGCATAACGTAAGTAAGGGCACTACTGTGTGATGTAATGTGAATAATGGACACTACTGTGTGATGTAATTGAATTGATACTTCGTGTGACCCGGCCCCTCCACATGAAGCCACACTTCGGCGCACACTATCCTTGTTTACAATATGTGGGAGGGGGAGGCACCAATGTGTGCACTGTGAATGTTACCTTTGTTAAAAATAATTAACTAAAAATATAAACAAATAAAGAACTATTTACCCAGCTCTATTTCTTTAATTATTGCTTAATTTTAAACGAAAAATGATTGTTCCTGTTATAAACACAAAAAATACTGTCCCTGCTATAATAAACAATTCTTGACCCATTATAAATTAAGAGCCATTTCCTCCACTAAAAATATAATTGCTGTCGTTATAAACAAAAACTCATTAACCCTGGTATAAACAGGTGATTGTTGACCTTAGAAGAAATAATTCCATGTGAAAAGTGCACTGTGTATGAAGTCAATTTAAAATAAGCAGACAGATTTAGAGTTGGGATGGGTAGGCATCCTCAAATGAACTCTGAATTGTGATGTACAAATAAAGTTGGTCTTTATTTGTGTGCCATATGCAAAAGTTGGCAGTATTTCCCTTGCACACACACAAAGGGGTATATTTACTAAGCTCCCGATTTTGACCGAGATGGTGTTTTTCTTCAAAGTGTCATCTCGGGAATTTACTAAACTCAAATCTCGGCAGTGATGAGGGCATTCGTATTTTTTTTACGGCTGTGTAGTAAAAATACGAATTAATACACCATCATTCAAACGCGGCTGTTTAGGTATAGAACTCGGTCATTTACTATGCATTCGCATTTGAAATCTCTACCGTGAAAATGCATGTGCGGCTGTGAAAAAATGCAAATCGTAAAAAAAGCCTAAAAAAAAGTAGACCTGCTTTTGAGAAGCGTGTTTACATGTGTTTCCAATTCTACATTACTCAGACCTGAATTTTTGGACCTTTAAAAGGGACCCAAGCACATTTTTAACATCTCTCACTCTGAAATGGCTGCTGCCTTGTGTAGTACTGATTTCTTGTTTGCTGGGGGATACCTGAGACTGCTCCATGAGGCAACAATAAACCAAGGCCAGGAACTGAACATGGTCAGCAGGTTGTACAGGTTCCGCGTAGGCTGGGCAGGCCTGGTTTTTTTAGGGGGCGTTTAAACTTGAACAAATTGCCCGATGACCAGGTTATACAGATGGTCCGGCTAAATAGATAAAACATTTTCCGTCTGTATGACCTTGTCAAACTGAACCTAGACCCTGAGACAGCACGCTCTTGCTCTGTCTCAGGCCTGCACAAACTCCTGGCTGTGTTGCACTTTATGGCTACTGGCAGCTTCCAGCCTGTGACTGGCGATGTAATTAGTATCTCACCTTTTCTAAATATTTAATTCAGGTGAGTTAAAACATACATACACGTCTATGTCTAAGTGGTGCTTCTGTTATGTAATATAACACAGTATTGTATTGATTACAGGTCATGACGCTCACCTTAAATTTTGTAATGTCCACTCAGGTTTTGGATGTCTTGGATGCCCACATAGATGCCTCTCTCTGCTTCCCTACCCAGGAGTCGCAGTGGCATGCAGTCAGGGTAGCTTTCTCTGAGCTTGCTGGCATGCCCAATGTGCTGGTTGCCATAGATTGCACACACGTTGAGCTGAGCCCACCTAGGGGCAGGCAATATATTTATACCAATAGACATCTGGGCCAATCCACTAATGTGCAGGTGGTTTGTGTAGCAAATTAAACAATACACATATTCCGTGTGAATAATTTATTACCTTGAACACAGGCATTTTTTGTGTAACAATTCAAAAAACATTATTTGTAACAAACTATTTGCTGCAGCCGTCATTATTATTTTTTTTGTGTGTGCTGGGTGCAGAGGTTTGCCCTGGTTCGTTGGTCCGGGTTCTGCTGGAGCGTCTAACTGGGGAGTTAACTGGGGTCTGGCTTGGTGTAGTTGTTCCCGAGCTAGAGCTTAGTTGGTGTGATGCCAACACATTAAGGGGTATATGCAATTGCGGTCGAATTCCCGAAATTGTCGAATTTCGGGTCATTTTCGCCAAAAAAAAAATCGTCAATGCAATTCAGTGCTTTCCGTCAAAAAAACGGACTTTCAAAATTCGACTTTTTGAAATTCGACTTTTTGCAAATTCGACTTTTCTGCAATGATACAAGTGCTGCAATTCGACAAAAGCATATTCAATTCAAGTTTGGAAATTCGACAGCAGTGCTTTTAGACAGTAAATTCGTCATTTTCAATCCGCCACACTTTGGAGGGTGAAAACAATAAAAAAAAATGTAAACATGTTTTTTTTGGTGTTTTTTTGGGGGGGGAATAGCATATCTATTTATATTAGAAGGGATTAGGTACTTTTTTTTTTTTTTTTTGGAGGCACAAGTATTATTTATATATTTTTTTAAATATTATTATTTTTTATTTTTTTTAGTGCTGGAACGGTAAAATAAAATAAAAAAATGGCGTGGGGTCCCCCCTCCAAAGCATAACCAGCCTCGGGCTCTTAGAGCTGGTCCTGGTTCTAAAAATGCGGGGAAAAATTGGGCAGGGATCCCCCGTATTTTTAAAACCAGCACCGGGCTCTGCGCCTGGTGCTGGTGCAAAAAATACGGGGGACAAAACGAGCAGGGGTCCCCCATATTTTTCACACCAGCATCGGGCTCCACTAGCTGGACAGATAATGCCAGAGCCGGGGGTCACTTTTATACAGTGCCCTGCGGCCGTGGCATTAAATATCCAACTAGTCACCCCTGGCCGGGGTACCCTGGGGGAGTGGGGACCCCTTCAATCAAGGGGTCCCCCCCCAGCCACCCAAGGGCCAGGGATGAAGCCCGAGGCTGTCCCCCCCATCCAAGGGCTGCGGATGGGAGGCTGATAGCCTTGAGTAAAATGACAAGAATATTGTTTTTTCCAGTAGTACTACAAGTCCCAGCAAGCCTCCCCCGCAAGCTGGTACTTGGAGAACCACAAGTACCAGCATGCGGGAGAAAAACGGGCCCGCTGGTACCTGTAGTACAACTGGGAAAAAAATACCCAAATAAAAACAGGACACAGACACCGTGACAGTAAAACTTTATTACACACTGCCGACACACACATACTTACCTATGTTCACACGCCGACATCGGTCCTCTTCTCCATGTAGAATCCACAGATACCTGAAAAGAAAAGATTAATATACTCACCTCAGCCAGGGTCCAGATATAAATCCACGTACTTGGCAAAAAAAGAAAACGGACACACGGACCACCGGACTGAAAGGGGTCCCATGCTTACACATGAGACCCCTTACCCCGAATGCCGGGACACCACGTGACTCCTGTCACTGAAGTCCCTTCAGCCAATCAGGAAGCGCTACTTCCGTGGCGCTCACCTGATTGGCTGTGCGCTGTCTGTGCTGTGACAGCGCATCGCACAGCTTTCTCCATTACTTACAATGGTGGGAACTTTGCCGTCTGTGGGGGTTACCCGCGGTCAGCCGCTGACCGGCGGGTGACCTCACCGCTAGCCGCAAAGTTCCCACCATTGAATATAATGGACGGAGCTGTGCGATGCGCTGTCTGACAGCTCGGACAGCGCACAGCCAATCAGGTGAGCGCCACGGAAGTAGCGCTTCCTGATTGGCTGAAGGGACTTCAGTGACAGGAGTCACGTGGTGTCCCGGCATTCAGGGTAAGGGGTCTCATGTGTCAGCATGGGACCCCTTTCAGTCCGGTGGTCCGTGTGTCCGTTTTCTTTTTTTGCCAAGTACGTGGATTTATCTCTGGACCCTGGCTGAGGTGAGTATATTGATCTTTTCTTTTCAGGTATCCGTG
Organism: Pseudophryne corroboree; assembly: GCF_028390025.1. Classification (NCBI taxonomy): domain Eukaryota; kingdom Metazoa; phylum Chordata; class Amphibia; order Anura; family Myobatrachidae; genus Pseudophryne; species Pseudophryne corroboree. The sequence goes on along the minus strand of NC_086444.1, from coordinate 516,747,428 downwards.
GATTCTACATGGAGAAGAGGACCGATGTCGGCGTGTGAACATAGGTAAGTATGTGTGTGTCGGCAGTATGAAATAAAGTTTTACTGTCACGGTGTCTGTGTCCTGTTTTTATTTGGGTATTTTTTTTCCAGTAGAACTACAGGTACCAGCGGGCCCGTTTTTCTCCCGCATGCTGGTACTTGTGGTTCTCCAAGTACCAGCTTGCGGGGGAGGCTTGCTGGGACTTGTAGTTCTTCTGGAAAAAAACAATATTCTTGTCATTTTACTCAAGGCTATCAGCCTCCCATCCGCAGCCATTGGATGGGGGGGACAGCCTCGGGCTTCACCCCTGGCCCTTGGGTGGCTGGGGGGGGGGGACCCCTTGATTGAAGGGGTCCCCACTCCCCCAGGGTACCCCGGCCAGGGGTGACTAGTTGGATATTTAATGCCACGGCCGCAGGGCACTGCATAAAAGTGACCCCCGGCTGTGGCATTATCTGTCCAGCTAGTGGAGCCCGATGCTGGTGTCAAAAATACGGGGGACCCCTACTCTTTTTGTCCCCCGTATTTTTTGCACCAGCACCAGGCGCAGAGCCCGGTGCTGGTTTTAAAAATACGGGGGATCCCTGCCCAATTTTTCCCCCGCATTTTTGGAACCAGGACCAGCTCGAAGAGCCCGTGGCTGGTTATGCTTTGGAGGGGGGACCCCACGCCATTTTTTTTTCGGGTTTTTCCCGTTTTTTTAAATCGCGACAAAATCCGGCAAATCGGCCGTTTTTCGCCCGCGGGACTGTCGAATCCGTTTTTCATTGAATATGGTGAATTCCGGCAGCCACCTGTCGGAATTCACCTGTCGAATTGTGTCGAATTTAAAAACGGCGATAATTTGCCGCGATTCGCCGTGAATTGCATATACCCCAATGGCTTTGGCTCAGGTTATTTAGGCTTGCAGTGAGTTGGCTATTAGCGGCAGTGTTGTTTGCAATAATTCTGGACAGGTTTTCGTTAATCATTTGGTTGTGTTGAATCAGTTGAATGAGGGCTTGTTGCTGTTGCCCATCCATGATGCGTTGCAGATTGGCGTACATTTGGCTGTTGTCTGCCCTCATCTGCTCCATTGAATTGGCAATTCTGCCAACCTGAACTATCAGTCTGCCTGAGTTTCGACTGAGTCTAGGCAGATGCTGGGGCAGACAGGCAAGGTATTGGGTGTGGGTGTTCAGGCACGCATAGTGTTGCGCCTGTTGTGTGGCCCAACTGCTCCAAAACTCTGGGGCCATTTGTTGCTGGGGTGGTGTTGGGCTCAATTGCGGGCTGTGGGATGTTTGGGGTGGTTGGGGTATGTCCTGCGGCGTGGTTGGCTGGGTAGGATCTATCGCTTGCAGGTGTAGTGTGTACGTATCCTGCTGGTCACTTTCCTGCTGGGCATCATCGGTCATGATGGGTGGTTCTGTATGGGGTTGAAGACAGCCACTATTTAGTCAATATTTTGCATTGGTCTTATTATAGCTTTACGTCAACATGCATTACTTCTTAATATTCATGTTGGAATTGATAAATAGATTGTGGCCTAAACTTAACTATGTTGCTCACCTTTTTGTATAAATATGTGGCTTCTAACGTTCACTACTCAGTTGAAAAATGTTTGAGGAAATTGTTGGTCTCTGAGCCATAATTAATGTGCGAACACGAAGAACTCTAACAAATACAAATTACTACATTTACATATTGTGTATGAAGCTTCCTTTTGTACAACACACACACAATACAATAAATGTGTTGAGCAATACACTCATACATTGTTCAAGGCAGTCAGTGGTCTGGCCAAAACTTAAACAAATATAGTGGTAAAAAATGAATACATTAACAATGAGGGAAAAAGTCTTAAGGTGGCCTATGTTTAGAACTGGTGATGTTGGGCATGCAAAACAATTGGATGAGACTTAAAATTTATGTAGCTGTTTCTAGCAAAGATTAAAAATAAAAAAATGTGTTGCTATGCCCAACATCACATCTGAAAATTAACCAAAAAAAAAAAAACCTTACCCCATGTGCTTGCTGTTGGTGATTATTACAAGGATGACTGTTTATTTGTGACACATTTTTTTTGCTGTGCACAAACAGTGGGGCAGATTAATTAACCTGGAGAAGACATAAGGAAGTGATAAACCAGTGATATGTGCAAGGTGATAAAGGCACAAGCCAAACAGCTCCAATATGTAAATTAACAGTTAGGATCTGTTTGGCTGCTGCCTTTATCACCTTGCACATATCACTGGTTTATCACTTCCTTATGCCTTCTCCAGGTTAATACATCTACCCCGCTGTTTTTTAACTTCTTTACAAGTAATTGTTATGTTTACTCACCAGACAGCTGAGGGGATTGTGGATCCTCGCTTTGTGGACTGGCCAAAATGGCTTGTGGTGGCAGGGCCGACACTATGGAGATGCGCCGTTGGGGTGGTGAGGATGCTGCTGGTGATTCAGCCTCAAGACGGCATCTCTTGGTTGGCCTCCTATGTTGAGTATCCGAGCCCTGTGATGTGCGCCTTAGTGGAGGGGGGTTTGCTGAAGAAGAACCTATGTGATAAGATAAACATTAACATTCTGCTTTTCTATGTGTTTTCAGAATATGTGTTTACACTAAAAGCTTACCTGCATCGCCAGCATCTGCATCTCTCGGCAGTATGGGTTGTGGCCTGGCTGTGCTGCTTCTCTTTCGTACTGTAGAAATATGAAGAATGTCCTTATGAACATACAATTATGTTTATATGTTTATGCAAATTCCTTATTGTGATGTAAACATATGTGGAACCATATGAGAAGTAAACTAAACTATGCTTATGCTTTTCTGCCTGACTTCATTGGGTGTGTATAGTTGAAATCAGAAACAATTTCACCAACCAAACCATACACAAAGGTGCATAATGCACAATATTATACTACTTAAAACCCAAACGTGGTAGCTTGACACAACCAGAATATTGCTCGCTATTTTTCAAATTTTTGCTGCTAACAACAAAACACTACCCCCAAATATCTGCACAAAATTGTAAGCATCAAATACAAATATGCATGAAAAATCACATCAACCACACAAAGGGCAACCCAGAACAACACACAATAACCATAAGTCCATTGAAAATCTTTAAATAAAAATTTTTTCATTAAACACATGAATCACACTTCTTTAAAATACACCTACAACAATTTACTTTTGAATTAAAACACCAGAAAAAGCCCAAGGCAACCTGCTAAATTGACAATACAAAGAATAAAAACATAACTAATTGTGATTAAAACTACATCACCAACACATTAGAAGAATGAACCAACTTACAATCACAATAAGCTAGAAGACATTTCAGACAACTTAGGACAAAGCACAGATGTTTAAATTATAAAAAAAACAAAACTCACCATCCTGCTTGGGCGATCCGAATCCCGGACTTGAGTCGCACCAACCACTTCTGGTGGAATCAGAGTACGCACAGGCTCCTCCCAATCCCGATATGACGCTCGGAAGGGGTGTCCACCCCCTGTTTGGTGGGCTGATTTAGCCTCCTTAGACATCTTAGCCTTGACACGGCGCTTGATGTCGTAGAATCGCTTACGACACGTGTCCTCGGTCCGCCTCACCACACCCTCACTATTAACAGCCGCAACGACCTTCCCCCACAGAACAGTCTTCCTGCGTGACGAAACCTTTGCAGCATCATGGCCAAACAGCTGTCGATAATGCCTCATCAGCTCCCGCACCAATGCCATATTCTCAGCGTAGCTGAATTTTACATTGCGGCCCGTCTTTGTAGTGGTGTGTGGCTGCGGAGCCACAGCACCATCACTGTCACTATTACTGGAGGCCGCAGCAGCAACCTCCCCCTCCTCCTCACTAACCTCCTCCACCTCACTCACCTCCTCCCTCTCACTCACCTCCTCCGCTACACTCACCTCTTCCCTCTCACTCACCTCCTTCCTCTCACTCACCTCCTCCACCACACTCACCTCTGACTGGGACATAATCAGGACAAACAACAAATAACACTGAGAAAAAAAAACAGTAAACACACTCCTCCACTAACACTACACCCCACACACCAAACACACACACACACACACACACACTCACACAAACAATGACAATAGACGTTAAACAAAAAAAAACAAAAAAAAAAAACTAGACAGACTTTTAAATAACTACACAACAAGTATGACAAGACTACTTACACACACAGTACAGCACTCAACAATCGCAAAGAACCTCCTCAAAACCGCCAAAAACTCCTAACAACTCACCAACTTCTAACACACCTTCCTCTCACCTCTCCACTAGCTAAACCCACGAGGTGCAGACGGTTTGGGGCGGTTTTATAGTAATGAGCACAGACACTCCTCCATCACGAATCAAACCAATCACAGACGAGTGACAAAAACGAAACTTAGAAAAAAAACGCGGCCGGGAACAGATAAACACTGCAGTAAACGAAAAATGACGCAGTCGGGAAAAAACCTCATAACACGGCCGCAAATCCACAAAATCGCCCGCATTCTACCTTTGAAAAACACGAATGACATCGACATCGGAAAATACGAAAATGAAAAATACGACAGCTTAGTAAATGAGTCGTAATAAATTCAAAAAGTTGCAACTTTACACATTCGATGTCATTCGTGTTTGAACTTTAATCTCATTCTGAAAAATACGAATTTTAGTAAATATACCCCAAAATGTTGTATTTGTACTGCTTGTATAGCAACATGGGTTGTCTAGGCATACAGGGTTCTATTTATACAGAAATCGAGTACTGAATTGATACTTATCACTATACATCACATATGTTCGATGTATAGCTTTGATAAGTAACAGTTCATATATACTCACTTTTCCGGCAATGTGATGCGGTATCAAGGGCTCCAGTATGGTGATACAATTCAGTAGCGGAGCTGGGTTGCTGCTGGAGAAGTCAGGAACTTCTCCCCGATAACCAGCACTGTGAATAGTAGAGTAGACTCCATAGTTACATCCTTTATCTACTGTAATGAGGCTAAAGTCAGCAATATTAGCCCTGTAATGATGACAAACTCTTGCCAAAATGTTTACTACAGGTCCTAATTCAGACCTGATCGCAGCAGCAAATTTGTTAGCAGTTGGGCATAACCATGTGCACTGCAGGAGGGGCAGATGTAACATGTGCAGATAGAGTTAGATTTGGATGGGGTGTGTGCAAACTGAAATCTAAATTGAAGTGTAAAAATAAAGCAGCCAGTATTTGCCCTGCACAGAAACAAAATAATCCAAATCTAACTCTCTCTGCAAATCTGCAAATGTTATATCTGCCATATCTGCAGTGCACATGGGGGGTAATTCTGAGTTGATCGCAGCAGCAAGTTTGTTAGCAATTGGGCAAAACCATCTGCAGTGCAGGTGTGGCAGATATAACATTTGCAGAGAGAGTTAGATTTGGGTGGGTTATTTCGTTTCTGTGTAGGGTAAATACTGGCTGCTTTATTTTTACACTGCAATTTAGATTTCAGTTTTAATACACCCCACCCAAATCTAACTCTCTCTGCACATGTTATATCTGTCCCCCCTGCGGTGCACATGGTTTTGCCCAACTGCTAACAAATTTGCTGCTGCGATCAACTCTGAATTACCCCCAAAACTCCTTGATTAACAACAAACAGGGTAAAGTACAACTAAATGCAAACACAAAATAAAAATAGAAATAAAATGTAATTAAAATAAGTGAAATAAGATTACTAGCAAATATATGTTATTTACCTTTCTTTACGCAGTCCAAATAGAAAATACCAATGAAGTAATCTGAATGGAAAACCCAACATAATAAAATATAACAGCCACACTGTCAGGCATATTCAATTAGTGACTAATTGGCAGCTAATTACACGGCTGAACGGGTAAAGGCTATTCAATTAAATAGCCTTTTTCCTGCACCTGCGTAATCAGTGGGTTTTCTCCCTGTGCAAACCTCCAATTGTACCATTTTCTTGTGGAAAAGTGCACCATCAGGGATTCATGCGTAGGGTAATCCCCACTAACTGAACTGGAGCGTCGCTGCAATTAGCTGTGGAGTAAACCCCGCGGCTAATTGAATATGCCTATAAGGATTTAAATAAAATCAGTTGGAGAGTGGAGTCAACAAACATCTGCCTTGTAATAGTTTTCAAGCTTAATATTATTACTGGTAAGGTTTCAAAGTATTCATTAGTTATTACTGTCCTTGAGGTCCCATTTTTCCAGCCAAAGGAATGTATTTGAGTCTTTAATTCCACAATTTAAGCAGGAACCACAATAAGAAACATTCTGAACATATATAGCTTGTTGGGAATCAGTAACATTTTTATGGTGGCAAAACAGCACATGCAATATAAGGGTATTTTTTATACCAGTCACTTGTGGGAGCTCGTTACCATTAAATGTTTCAAGAAAGGAAGGATGACAATATACCCAACTACTTGATGGGATGACTTTAAAAATCTTTTATCTAGGGTCTCTAGACTAACATGACCTGAAACGTTGCCTTGTCCAAGTAAACAAATTTATTGTTTGAGCATCAACTTTGGAGTGCTGTGGCTTGTGTTCATCCTCTATAACCAACCACGGTCCTCAAGGCACACCAGCAGTGCAGGTTTTAGTGATATCCAGGCTGCAGCACAGATGCTTAAATCAAAATAACTGAGGTACTAATTAAGTCACCTGTGCTCAAGCCTGGAAATCACTAAAACCAGGACTGTTAGCGTGCCTTGAGGACTGAGGTTGGGAATGCCTGCTCTATAAGGTTTTCCTCTGGCACCAATCTGTATGTGACTGCTATATGGAGTGACTGGGATATTGAAATGTGACCGGCGGTCAGGATACCGCCGGTCACATTACCGACGGCTACTTTCCGCACCCCTCTAAAGCCCGACAGTTGGCATGCCGACTAGCAGGGACTATTCCACGACTAAGTCCATGACACCCATAGAGTGAGACTAGAGTTACTTTAAAACTGTGTTGAAGTCCAGATATGTAGAAAGATGTGTGTTCCACAGGGAAAATATTGTTGCTGCAAATGGTGGTCACTCCGGGTTGAGAGTGCACTGAGTCTATTACCAGCAGGAGATTCCAAAGCTCTGACCCCTTGCTAGTGCTGAGACCTGGAACTTATATCCAGTGCTTACAGTTGAGTGGATGAGCGACTTACATGATCCAGAAGTGAATCCGGATTGGCTCCTGGGAGATCAGCTGACTGGAGACCGTCATGGCGCTGTCCATGGGGAGAGCAGCAGCAACTTCAGCGTGCTGCGGCCAGAGTGAGCCGCTATGGCCGCCAGACAGGGAGACGCTGGTACACAGTCACAGGTGCTGCAGCGAGCGGCGGGACACATCAGGGGAGCGCACGGATGAAGGATCGTGGCCAGGCTTGGCATAATAGGGGCTCTACTTGGCATAATGTGTGTAAGGGGCTCTACCTGGCATAATGTGTTTAAGGGGCTCGACCTTGCGTAATATGTCTAAGGTTCTCTACCTGGCATACTGTAAGGTGCTCTGCCTGACGTAATTTGTATAAGGTGCTCTACCTGGTGTAATGTGTGTAAGGGGCTCTACCTGGCATAATGTGTGTAAGAGGCTCTACCTGCCATAATGTGTGTAAGGTGCTCTACCTGGCATAATGTGTTTAAGTGGCTCTACCTGGCATAATGTGTGTAAGCGGCGTAATGTGTTTAAGGTGCTCTTCCTGGCATAATGTGTTTAAGTGGCTCTACCTTGCATAATGTGTGTAAGCAGCATAGTGTGTGTAAGGTGCTCTACCTGGGGTAATGTGTGTATGGGGCTCTGCCATGGCATAATGTATGTTGTGTGGTGTAATCAAGTAACATACACTACTGTGTAGTGTAATGTAAATTGGTACTATCCCCCATGAAGCCAGGGCCGTCTCTTCGTATGGGCTCAATGGGCAGTTGCCCAAGGGCCCTTTATACAGCTGCATGCTGATTAGGAGTTTGCTCTGACACAGGTGTACCTGTCATACCAGAGGGGTGGTATGTTGTCTATACCACAATAATATTTCTGGTTGTTACATAATTACACACTGATTAGGAGTTTAAACAGATGTGAACCTTGTGCTCCCATCAATGGCTCTCCCTTGACATACAGTAAAGGACACATCTTTGGAGCAGCTGTTGAATCGATTGGTTGCCTGATGACAAACAGAAGGTAAGCCCATTTTAAACCAGTGGTGCCGAGGGTATGTGGTGTGTGTGTGTGTGTGTGTGTGTGTGTGTGTGTGTGTGGGGGGGGTACTAGTTACCCATGCCTGGGTCTGATGGAGGGGCTCAGTGGGGGCCCAGGTCCTCCCCCCTACCTTACCTGGCAGCAGCAACTGCAGGTCTTCTCCTCATCACAGCACATGCTGCTGTGCTGGGCTTTGGTGTGGCCTATAATACAGTTTTTCTGTATTTTTTTCTTAGGGTTCATGGCCACGCCTCCTGTAATTAGGCCACACACCCTGAAAAGTACCTTGGCCCAGCCAGGCTCTCTACAGCCCTGTCTTAGGGCTTAGTTTTATAACTTTGGTCACAACCAGGGGCGTTGGAATGGGGGAGGGCTAACATAACAGAAACGCAGGTGATGGGGAGGGGGACCGCTTGCCACCGGATCACAGAGGAGACGCCAATCCTACTTTGGAAAGTCTGCCACCGCTGCATGCTGCTGTCCTGTGTCCTGGCCGGCTCTTCACAGATTAATTACTGGGAGGACGCGTGCCTATGCTGAGCCTGCTGTGACACCCCGCCTCCTCCCAGTAATGCCTCTGTGTGAAGGGCCGGCCAGGACACAGGACATGGGGCAGCAGACTTTCCAAAGCAGGACTGGAGTCTCTGCAGTGATCTGGTGGTAAGGGCTCCCCGCATTGGGGGGGAAGGGGGTGTATTCGTTGGGGCAGAGCCAATTTTTTTTCCAAGTCCTCCCAACCATATAACATTGTGGCGTCCCTGGTCACAACCAGGATATTTAAGAGCTTCTCCATTAGCTTTTGTTGTGTGTTGTAATTTGTTTACTGGACTAGTCATTATAAGATTGTGATAAAGTGCTGTCTAAAATTATTTTGATTCCCATAATGATGCATTTCAGTTTGATACTTTTATGTAACTAAATATATTGCTTGCACTGATGCAATATGGTTAACTACTTTGGGGTTTTTGGGTTTTTTTTTTTGCCTATATTGTTTATTTTAATTAATGATGACATCATCAGTAGGCACCATTGTAAGTCTATATTAACCATTTGACTATGGAGTCCTGTTACATGTGCTTAAAAAAAGTCTAACATGGACCTGAAACATTGCCTTATGCATTGCCGCATTAACAATGGAGCGGGTGGAGCTGCAGTTCCAGGCCCTCCCATGAAAATATGCCCACAGGAGACTGACAGCGTCAACCGGAAAAAAAAACTTTTTCCTGTCACAGGCTGCAACTTACACATTGCAGTGCTGTACTCCTGGACCCCACTCATACAAACACTTATTGGCCTCCCAGCCCACATACGCAGCGCCGTCATTAGGGGGAAACTGAAAAAGAGCACGAGCACATTATTGTGTTTCATGGTTACTAAGTATAGACTAAAGTGGTACCCAAAATGCTGCAAGGCTTTGGCAGTTTAGCTGTACACTGCATTATACTGCAGTAACCAGCTGCACCTAGTCTTCTAGTTACACAATCACTTATAGTAATGTTTCTGGGATTAAGCAGCATGGTTACTTCATAATTGCAAAACTTGTTTCTTACACTTAAGAGCAAGTAATGGCAGTAATTTATATTGTCTATGTAGACATAAACAATAAACAAACAAAAACTGCATTTTGCTACTTGAAGAGCATAAAAATAATATGTCTACTATTCGCTCTTTTTAAAAAAGTCGGATTGAGATGAGGAACCTGAGAGGAGGAGATGGGGAGAGCTGCGGGGAGACGGTGAGAGCAGCGGGGATACAGGAGGAAAGCAGCGGCTACAGCAGCATAGCGCCATAGCAGGAGGATGTGGCACCACCGCCAGACCTCACGGCAGCGTCTACCTGGCTCCAGCAAGCAGGACCTCGCTTGCTGGAGCCGGGTGGATGCTGCCGTGAACAGCGGTGGTGCCACATCCTCCTTCTGCACTGTGCTGTAGCCACTGCTCTCCCCTTGTCTCCCCGCTGCTCTCCCCGTCTCCCTGCGGCTCTCCACCGTCTCCTCCTCTCAGGTCTTTCATCTCAATCCGACTTTTTTTAAAGTCAGATTGAGATGGTCGGAAAGGGGGCCAAAACCTGTCGGATTTGGCCCCATGTTCCGCCGATTCACATGCTTTCAGACAAGTCGGAATTCCCGACTTGTTGGATAATTTTGGAGTGTATTGAATAGGTCGGAACCCCTTCCGACCTAAAAAAGTAAAAAATTGACATCTTTCCGACAGACGGCAGCTTTCGGCTGCAATTGAATATACCCCTATGCAGCAATCATGCTAATCAGCCAATATTCAGCTATTCAGTCCAATAATCTCATACAGTACACGACACCCAGGGCAGATTATAGTTCCATAAGCAATAACACCGGATGGACAACATTTATCATACATGAAATAATATAGTGCACATACTGAAGTATGTATGCATCACATTTTATAAGTCAAAGTATGCATGTATATATGTATACAACCTCAAAATTAATTAGAGGGCGCTATAAATCACGTTCCAAGTAAAAGCAGCAATTCTTATAAATGACCAATTATCTTATAACAAAAAATTATTAAAAACATGCTTCATGCTGAACAGATACAGAGACAAATGCTTTCAGTACACAAGTCATACAATATTGTGCCAGTCAATCTGAGTTATGAAGGGTATTTCTCACCTCAATCCTGACACGTTTCGTCCTATAAGGACTTCTTCAGAGGAATGGTCTATACAGCTATACAATCAGTCCAAATTACAAGCCTAAGAATAATCACCCAAAACCTGGTTTGTAGTATAATTTTATGAAGTTATAAAACCTCAATTTGAAAGATGTAGTGATCCATTCATATTGAAAAAAATAGGTATCCCACTTTGGGTGAGCTTCAAAAATAATTCAAAGGTGGATTATATAAGCTCCTGTGTAGTGCTGTGTGCTTCTCCCAAAGTGCAATAGTATATATGTATGTTTAAATGTTTGTTCTCCTACATACCTTGATGGATCTGGACCAAACTTGGCACACATATCCTTCATTATCCAATTTAAGATACAGGTGAAAAAACCCAGGGCCGCAGTCACGAAAATGCATATAGAAAATGTATTGGTCTATTTCTGTGTCTGTCTGTGAGCTCATGCTGTGATGTCATAATGGTAGAAACTGCCTATATCAGAACTTTGCTTCTGCCTTTTCTCATACTCCTCCAGAGACCAGGCAACTCATAGCTCACCAGCAGTGGGCGATATCACCGGAAAAGCTACATAAGGTTAGTGACTTGGAGCGTGATTAATGAGAGTCAGAGGAAAATAGAAATTATTGTCAGTTACACAAACCCTTCATAATCCTATTTTAAATACTGGCAGGGATTCAGCTAAAAAAATCCACTCCTTTCGGGCCATCTATCTATCTATCTATCTATCTATCTATCTATCTATCTATCTATCTATCTATCTATCTATATATATATATATATATATGTATATATACAGTATATATATATATATATATATATATATCAATGTACTGTATGTATGTATGTATGTATGTATGTGACGTACGGTGAGGTAAGTGAGGCAAAACTTTTCTTATCATAGTAACGTATACACCAGAGTTTTCACTACATAAAGTTTATAAAAAGTATATAAAAGATACAAAGAATATATTAGAAATATCTTCTTTTTATTTATTTAATAATTCTAATAAATTTTATAGTCATTTTGTAGTCTGGATTAAAAATTTGATGTCTACGTTTTGTGCACATTTCTGATCAAAACGCACCCAAATTTCCAGTAGTATATACTGCTGCACCTGTGTATAATGCCCACATACACCATTTGGTTCATATATTGTGTGTAAGTCTGGCTCTGGAACTAGCCAGTCTCTCTTCAGCCATTTACCTCACTGCACGTCCCTGGTGGTATCCGTTCACATGGTCGACCATGTTATGGTCGACAGTCATTAGGTCGACCACTATTGGTCGACATGGACACATGGTCGACACATGAAAAGGTCGACACATGAAAAGGTCGACATGAGTTTTTTTACTTTTTTTGGGGGGGGGGGACTTTTCCATACTTTATGATCCACGTGGACTACGATTGGAATGGTAATCTGTGCCGAGCGAAGCGGTAGCGGAGCGAAGGCACCATGCCCGAAGCATGGCGAGCGGAAAAAAAAAGTTTAAAAAAAACTCATGTCGACCTTTCATGTGTCGACCATTTTCATGTGTCGACCATGTGTCCATGTCGACCATGTTAATGTCGACAATAGTGGTCGACCTAATGACTGTCGACCATAACATGGTCGACCATTCATACCGAAACCATCCCTGGTATGTATGTATGTATGTATGCATGCATTTTGGTGGCAGACAAATCTAGAGTGGAATCAGAACATGACAAAATTAAATTGGTCAATGCTTTAAGAAGCTCTGTTCATGCTGAAACAAATGTTGCAAGTACACAATTATGAAAAATGAAGTGGGAAGTTAGAGTGGAAAACTGAAACAAAAAAAGGACAGCATATTTTATTTCTAAAGAGGGAAAAAAACTATTTTTTTGAATGAGGTCAAAATGTAATGACTACCACATTTCCAGGTAGATAGTACCGGAATAACAGTTTGAGGGGAATGTGGCTACTTCTGGGTAACAGTATTATCAGGCTCCAATAATAAATTAAGCAGTAAGCAGTAATTGGCAACTGGTATTTCTGTGAACCTTAACATGACATCTAGGTGCCCTGGGCAAGATCGAGAACCCCCATACAGGGGCGAATCCAGAAGAAAATGATAGGGGGGGGCACCATGGAAGGGGAAGTACATTTGCGTGCGGCTTCGTGCATGTGAGGTGGCGCTTCTTATACAATGCCCACAGTTGTAGAGCTCATTATGCAATGTCCACTGTACTGGTAGTGCCCCTTATATAGACCCCATAGTAGTGGTGCCCCTTATGCAATGCCCGTATTGCCCCCAGTAGTAATGTTGCCTGTAGTAATGCCCGCAGTCATTTAGTGAGTGTGGCCAATTAAAATGAGACGTGATACACAGACATATGCCCCCAATAGTGCAGTGCCAAATCCACAATTGCACCCACAGTGCCAGATCCACAATTGCCCCCACAGTGCCAGATCCACAAATGCCCCCACAGTGCCAGATCCAAAAATGCCCCCACAGTGCCAGGTCCAAAAATGCCCCCACAGTGCCAGATCCAAAAATGCCCCCACAGTGCCAGATCCCAAAATGCCCCTACAGTGCCAGATCCCAAAATGCCCCTACAGTGCCAGATCCAAAAATGCCCCCACAGTGTCAGGTATACAAATGCCCCCACAATGCCAGGTAAACAATTGCCCTCACAGTGCCAGGTAAACAATTGCCCCCATAGTGCCAGGTATACAATTGCCCTCACAGTGCCAGGTATACAAATGCCCCCACAGCAGGTATACTATACAAATGCCCCCACAGCAGTTCTGCAGCTGCTTACCGCTGCTGCTGCTGTTGCTTCTCTGCCGGCTCTGAGGGTGTCAGGAGGAGAGCGCGGCTATGTCTGGCGGCGTGTAGGACTTCAAACTAGCCGCCAGTTCGTGAGCCAATCAGAGCTCGCGGACCGGCGGCTCCTGATTGGCTGCCGGTCCGCGAGCTCTGATTGGCTCACGAACCGGCGGCTGGTTTGAAGTCCGCAACACGCCGCCAGATAGCCGCGCTCTCCTCCTGACAGCTGAGACACGCTGCCGCTGGACTGAGCGGCAGCGTGTCTCAGTGACACAAGCGGGGGGGGGGATGGGGCCACAAATGACAGGGGGGGCACGGGCCCGAGTGCCCCCCCCCCCTGGATCCGCCACTGCCCCCATAACACCCACACACAGCAGTGACAACCATATAATGCATAAAGCATTGCAGTGACCACAGGGCTGGATTGACAATGGGGCAGGTGGAGCTGCAGCTCCAGGCCTTCCCATGAAAATAGGCCCACAGGAGACTGACAGCGTTCACTGGAAAAAAATATTTTCCTGTCACATTCTGCAACTTGCAAGTTGCAGTGCTGTCCTCCTAGATCCCGCCCATACAAAAACTTATTGGCCTGTCAGCCCATGCATCCAGTGCCACCATTAGGGGGAAACCGCCGGGACTGGCCACCCGGATAGAGACTACCTATCTGTGAAGTCTTCGGTCTCTTTACTGCGACATCTCCACAGGCGCACGGCTTGGTGGGTGGATGGACATCCAACATCTGCCATGACTTCAAGGATCGGCATCAAAAGAAGAGCAGCAAAATGTCCACCAGCCAAGCAGCAGGGAAGACCATCCCAGCAGAAAACTGCTAACTGACACCTTCAGCGGTGTAGCAGCCAAGCCAGGAGGGGGAAGGGGAACGGGGACAGGGCTGCCAGACTGAGTGTGAGCACCGTGGGTGGCGCAGTCAGCGTGGAAGGGGGCATGGCTGCTAGTGCTGAGAGGAGTGCTGTGGGGGGTCAGAGAGGATGATAGTGCTGCAGAGACGGAACATGTGGTGTTGCAGTGATCGTGGCTGTGGAGTGTGGACAGATAGCCCAAAGTTTGAGCAGAGTCAGCATGGAGTTCAAAAAAACTGGACTGTCCCGGGAAAATCGGGACAGTTGGGAGGTATGTCACTAGCCACTCTGTAACTGGGCCCCAGCTTTACACCTTCACTCTGTGCCCTATAACTGGGCCTCAGGTTACTTTGTGATCGCTAAGAGATTACTCAAAATACATTACATTCTCCCACCAATGCTCGTACTATACTCCGCCCATGTGTCCATTCCCCTGTGCATCCCCCACCATTTTTGTGTCAGTGTCTCTGTCACCATCCTGCATGTTATGTGTACAGTATGTCCCCCTGTCCTCCATGTGAGCCCCTCCATGTCCTGCCCCATGTGTACATCTCCCATTATCTCTCCATCCCACATGCTCTCCCCTTTCCCATCTACTCCCACAACCCACTGTCCACCTGCCACACACCTTCTTTCAACCTCCACCAGACATCTAGGTGGCCCCAGGTGTGTTCCCAAAAACTTCCATTTAACAACAGTGCCAATGCTGTGCTCATTGATGTCACATTGATGTTTTGTCTTGTCCTCAAACCCCTCAATTTGCATTTCCAGTGTGTATATTTACCTGACTAAAATGTAATAATTTTATTGAACAGTTTTTAAGGGCGCCATCTTTTTATTTTCTCTAGGCGCCTTCAGCACTAGTTAGAACACTGGAGGCTGCTTGGTAAGACAGAATGTGGCTGGCTGGTGAGACAGAAGGTGGACTGCCTCATGAGATAGTGGGGGGGGGGGTTTGACTCTTATTTTTGTCAGTCCTTGGCCCCACAATTTCTGATGGCAGCCCTGCACCCACCACTGCCTGCACGGGGGAACATCTCCGTTCTCCTTGTTTCAGCTTCCAGACATTACAAATGGCAGCACAGTGAAATGCTTCACAAGCCCTACCTGCGCTGCTTGACATCACATAGATCCCATTGAGTTTAGAAATAGAAATACTCCCGCACCAGGATATTTATTACTGAGTAATCTATGGGGAATGTATATAATGTGATATTTTATGTTTTGCAACAAAAGAATGTTTTAGCATGAAGGAGGTCATTCTGACCCAATCGCACGCTGCAGTTTATCGCAGCGGTGCGATTGGGTCAGAACTGCGCATGCGCCAGTGCCACAGTACACATCAGTACGATCGCCTCTGCCTGATTGACAGGAAGAGGCGGTCGCTGGGCGGGGGGGACGAAACGGCGGCGTTTGGCCGCTGTTTCGTGGGTGCGGTCTGGCCAACACAGGCGTGACCAGACCGTGCGGGGGGCGGGCCGCAGCGGCTGCTTGACATCACACGCAGCCGCTGCAGGCCGGGGAGCGACAAGTAGTTCCCGGCCAGCACGCTAAAGCTGGCCGGGAGCTACTCCTAAAGTGCAAGAGCATCGCCGCTGTGTGTTGCTTTTGCACTTCTGCTGGGGAGGCCGGCACTGACATGCGGGGCGGGATAGCCCTGTGCTGGGCATTCCCCCGCATGTCTATGGACATGATCGTAGCTCTGAAAAAAATTTGCAGGGCTACGATCAACTCGGAATGACCCACCAAAGACACCCCCCCCCCCCCCCCCCCCCCCGGTGCACAGTGCATCAGGGACCCCTAGGATTCGCCCAGTAGGAGCCAGGAGGCGGTGGGCCCTGGTCACGGACCAGCCAGTGAAAAGGGTGCCCCACAGTAACCTTCAGGAGCAAGCAGAAGGGGCAGGGGATCAAGCAGGATTATAATATGCGCCAGGTCAGAGGATACTGTAATAAAGCACACGTGTGGGGTGCGTACCCCAGGTGAAATATAGCAAAAGACCCCAAAAGTGGTTGCAGGCAGTCCAGTGTGTCCCATAACTCCCCTGATGGCAGCCAGCCCAGCCCCAATCAGCCTAGAAGCAGCATTAGCACAGGAGCATCTGTGACACCA
This sequence comes from Pseudophryne corroboree, assembly GCF_028390025.1. Taxonomy (NCBI): domain Eukaryota; kingdom Metazoa; phylum Chordata; class Amphibia; order Anura; family Myobatrachidae; genus Pseudophryne; species Pseudophryne corroboree. The sequence goes on along the minus strand of NC_086444.1, from coordinate 516,730,787 downwards.
GCCAGGGACAGAGGTAATATGTGCTGCCACTGCCCCGCTGACTCAGGCCACAGTCAGAGCACCCCCCGGCAGCAGATATAGAGAGAGTGCTCCGGATCCAATGCAGGAGCGAGCTGCCGCGGGGACCCGCCAGCCGCACTGACAGGCAAGTCCCGGCGCGCAGAAAGACACTGCAAAGGGCTCTCCCGACCGGGTGCCGGTCAGCGGCGAGGGCTGTCAGCGGGTCTCTCCTCTCAAAGGTACGGGACTCACGATCAGCGGCAGGAGCCTCACGGAGGGACGGGGTTGTGAGCCACACTCACCTCCACCAGCAGCGGCAGGGTAGGAGATTCCTGCAGCATCCGTGTTGAGAAGGAGGGAGGGATGTCCGCAGGTCCGGTTCTCGAACAGCAGAGGCCGCATCCAGCAGATAATCTAGGTCCCGGCTTTTCGTGGGCTAGCAGGCCGCAACCTGCACAGACGCAGGGGGCGTCTGCTGGCTCCGCGAACCTCGCCACCCAGTGCAGGGAGACCCCAATAGGTAGGGATGGCACCCCAAAACCAAATAGAGGCAGCATCAGAGGGATATTGAGGCGTTCAAAGCAGGAGCCCCAAATCCTCACATCTACCTGAGATAGTAGCCAAGCCACACCCCATGACACACATTATTAATACCCTTATGAACATAATGACCCACATAGTGCCCCTTACACATTTGCCGTGCATTATTAATGCATTTATACACATGACACGCATATTGCCCCTTACACATATGCCAAACACTATTGCACAACCAACCCATTCACACACAGCACTCACATGGCCGCTAACACTGTGACCTCTGCCCCTGATTGGATACAGATGTGTCCCCATAAATCTTGCCTCAATGCACCATGCAGCAGGAGATACCTGGTGTGAGTCAGCTGGCAGATCTGCTAACGTTGGGCGCCTATTTTTGATAAAAATGCATCTTATTTGCCTTGCTATGTGGCTAGGATGCACATGCAGCTTCTGCTGGATAAAATGATATGCAGCGTGGCTATATACTGTGGGCGACTGTGGCTGTATCTGCATATGAAATGCTACACACAGAATATAGGCACGCTGCATATCATTTTAATCAGCAGAAGCTGCTTGTGCCCCATGGCATACCAAATGCCCTAGGCATTTGTCTAGTTTACCTATGCCTAGGGCCGACTCTGCCCAAATACGTGTGGATGGTGCTGCTTGTTGATTCAGTGTACATACAGGAATTTCAAAAAAAGGGAAAAAGGAATCAACTTTCTACCAACAGCACTCTTTCCCATTCCACAAACAGAAATATAATGTTTCTTGTTAAGTACAACATAAATACTTTATTGATAATCCTTATAAAAATGTAAAAAGAAATTCAATACCCATATGTGATATGTTTTTATTTAATATTATCACATATGATGTATTATATGTCCCCCCAAAGTATGGGGTCATGCAAAGTGAAGCATAAAAATAGATAGAAATAGAATAACATGTAGAAAATAAGTTTTTTATTTATATATATATATATATATATATATATATATATATACACTGCTCAAAATAATAAAGGGAACACTTAAACAACACAGTGTAACTCCAAGTCAATCACACTTCTGTGAAATCAAACTGTCCACTTAGGAAGCAACACTGATTGACAATGAATTTCACATGCTGTTGTGCAAATGGAATATGCAGGTGGAAATTATAGGCAATTAGCAAGACACCCCCAATAAAGGAGTTGTTCTGCAGGTGGTGACCACAGACCACTTCTCAGCTCCTATGCTTTCTGGCTGATGTTTTGGTCACTTTTGAAAGCTGGCGGTGCTTTCACTCTAGTGGTAGCATGAGACGGAGTCTACAACCCACACAAGTGGCTCAGGTAGTGCAGCTCATCCAGGATAGCACATCAATGCGAGCTGTGGCAAGAAGGTTTGCTGTGTCTGTCAGCGTAGTGTCCAGAGCATGGAGGCGCTACCAGGAGACAGGCCAGTACATCAGGAGACGTGGAGGAGTCCGTAGGAGGTCAACAACCCAGCAGCAGGACCACTACCTGCGCCTTTGTGCAAGGAGGAACAGGAGGAGCACTGCCAGAGCCCTGCAAAATGACCTCCAGCAAGCCACAAATGTGCATGTGTCTACTCAAACGATCAGAAACAGACTCCATGAAGGTGGTATGAGGGCCCGACGTCCACAGGTGGGGGTTGTGCTTACAGCCCAACACTGTGCAGGACGTTTGGCATTTGCCAGAGAACACCAAGATTGGCAAATTCGCCACTGGCGCCCTGTGCTCTTTACAGATGAAAGCAGGTTCTCACTGAGCACATGTGACAGACGTGACAGAGTCTGGAGATGCCAAGGAGATCGATCTGCTGCCTGCAACATCCTCCAGCATGACCGGTTTGGCAGTGGGTCAGTAATGGTGTAGGGTGGCATTTCTTTGGGGGGCCGCACAGCCCTCCATGTGCTCGCCAGAGGTAGCTTGACTGCCATTAGGTACCGAGATGAGATCCTCAGACCCCTTGTGAGACCATATGCTGGTGCGGTTGGCCCTGGGTTCCTCCTAATGCAAGACAATGCTAGACCTCATGTGGCTGAAGTGTGTCAGCAGTTCCTGCAAGACGAACGCATTGATGCTATGGACTGGCCCGCCCGTTCCCCAGACCTGAATCCAATTGAGCACATCTGGGACATCATGTCTCGCTCCATCCACCAACGCCACATTGCACCACAGACTGTCCAGGAGTTGGCGGATGCTTTAGTCCAGGTCTGGGAGGAGATCCCTCAGGAGACCATCCACCACCTCATCTGGAGCATGCCCAGGCATTGTAGGGAGGTCATACAGGCATGTGGAGGCCACACACACCACTGAGCCTCATTTTGATATGTTTTAAGGACATTACATCAAAGTTGGATCAGCCTGTAGTGTGTTTTTCCACTTTAATTTTGAGTGTGACTCCAAATCCAGGCCCCCATGGGTTAATAAATTTGATTTCCATTGATCATTTTTGTGTGATTTTGTTGTCAGCACTTTCAACTATGTAAAGAACAAAGTATTTAATAAGAATATTTCATTCATTCAGATCTAGGATGTGTCAGTTTAGTGTTCCCTTTATTTTTTTGAGCAGTGTATATATATATATATATATATATATATATATACTGCTACTAATTGGATCGGCACTCTCCTTCACTGTAGCATATTGCTCCGGTGCCCTCTGGAACGTACATCCAAGAAATCACAATAGAACAATCAGCGGCACTCAGAGACTTGAAACAGCTGGAAATGAGTGGTAAGGTGCTAGGTGCTTTTAATCCATACTGGCAATGAAATGGTCCAACGTTTCGGGGCGCGGACGCCCTTTTGTCAAGGTGAACAAATACAGAGTGAGTAAAAACAAACAAAGTGTTACCTTTATAGTGAAAGAAGACCCGCCGGCGGGAACGGCAGCAGTGTCCGGGAGAGCCTTGTGCTTCCATCCCGGTGTGTGTGACGTGGAGGCGCCTCGGTCACATGATGTTCCTGTGCATCATTGGATCCCGACGATGCCATGGCAACCACGCACGCTGATGTTGCTATGGCTACCCGGCGCTCTGTGGTGTCCTGATCGCGGAGGTCATGGAGCCGGGCTGTGTAAAACAAATATGTGTATGTTTTAAAAAAACACTGTGTATTAGTGTGCACATGATAAAAAATATAAGATACTGCATGGACACCGGAACTTATACCCTATGACAAATAGAACGTCTATAGTAGATTCAATGTGTAACGGAGAATGCCTGTATATTGGTATAGAGATGCCTGCCCTAATAGAGATGCACAAACATTGAAACAGTATTATAATAACAGCACGTTATAGAGGTTAACTGGGTAAAAGAAAAGGAGATGCATAAATACGGGGGCATCATGGGAGGCATGTAAAACGTTACATATTGTCCAAGTGTTAGTGGTCGCGTAGCTTCCGGGTGGAGAATTTAGAATGCACCCCATTATATTCTATCGTTGAGACCCTTGGGTCTCACGGTATCCAGCTTGAACATCCAACTAGCTTCTCGTTTCAGCAGGATGCCTGCCCTGTCTCCTCCTCGCAGGCTGCTGGGAATGTGGTCAATAATTTGAAAATTCAGATCATTTAGAGAGTGTTGTTTTTCTGCGTAATGTCTCGCCACGGGTTGTTCAGATTTCTTTTGTACCAACGCGGCTTTAACAGCAGATCTGTGTAGTGCAAAGCACTCCCTGGCATTACGTATAGTTTTGCCTACGTATTGGTACTTGCAAGGGCAAGTAATCAGATACACAATAAAAGTACACTGCTCAAAAAAATAAAGGGAACACTAAAATAACACATCCTAGATCTGAATGAATGAAATATTCTTATTAAATACTTTGTTCTTTACATAGTTGAATGTGCTGACAACAAAATCACACAAAAATTGTCAATGGAAATCAAATTTATTAACCCATGGAGGTCTGGATATGGAGTCACACTTAAAATTAAAGTGGAAAAACACACTACAGGATGATCCAACTTTGATGTAATGTCCTTAAAACAAGTCAAAATGAGGCTCAGTAGTGTGTGTGGCCTCCACGTGCCTGTATGACCTCCCTACAACCCACACAAGTGGCTCAGGTTGTGCAGCTCATCCAGGATGGCACATCAATGCGAACTGTGGCAAGAAGGTTTGCTGTGTCTGTCAGCGTAGTGTCCAGAGCACGGAGGCGCTACCAGGAGACAGGCCAGTACATCAGGAGACGTGGAGGAGGCCGTAGGAGGGCAACAACCCAGCAGCAGGACCGCTACCTCCGCCTTTGTGCAAGGAGGAACAGGAGGAGCACTTCCAAAGCCCTGCAAAATGACCTCCAGCAAGCCACAAATGTGCATGTGTCTACTCAAACGATCAGAAACAGACTCCATGAGGGTGGTATGAGGGCCCGACGTCCACAGGTGGGGGTTGTGCTTACAGCCCAACACCGTGCAGGACGTTTGGCATTTGCCAGAGAACATCAAGATTGGCAAATTCACCACTGGTGCCCTGTGCTCTTCCGAGATGAAAGCAGGCTCTCACTGAGCACATGTGACAGACATGACAGAGTCTGGAGACGCCAAGGAGAACGTTCTGCTGCCTGCAACATCCTCCAGCATGATCGGTTTGGCAGTGGGTCAGTAATGGTGTGAGGTGGCATTTCTTTGGGGGGTCGCACAGCCCTCCATGGGCTCGCCAGAGGTAGCCTGACTGCCATTAGGTACCGAGATGAGATCCTCAGACCCCTTGTGAGACCATATGCTGGTGCAGTTGGCCCTGGGTTCCTCCTAATGCAAGACAATGCTAGACCTCATGTGGCTGGAGTGTGTCAGCAGTTCCTGCAAGACGAAGGCATTGATGCTATGGACTGGCCCACCCGTTCCCCAGACCTGAATCCAAATAAGCACATCTGGGACATCATGTCTCGCTCCATCCACCAACGCCACGTTGCACCACAGACTGTCCAGGAGTTGGCCGATGCTTTAGTCCAGGTCTGGGAGGAGATCCCTCAGGAGACCATCCGCCACCTCATCAGGAGCATGCCCAGGCATTGTAGGGAGGTCATACAGGCACATGGAGGCCACACACACTACTGAGCCTCATTTTGACTTGTTTTAAGGACATTACATCAAAGTTGGATCAGCCTGTAGTGTGTTTTTCCACTTTAATTTTGAGTGTGACTCCAAATCCAGACCTCCATGGGTTAATAAATTTGATTTCCATTGATCATTTTTGTGTGATTTTGTTGTCAGCACATTCAACTATGTAAAGAACAAAGTATTTAATAAGAATATTTCATTCATTCAGATCTAGGATGTGTTATTTTAGTGTTCCCTTTATTTTTTTGAGCAGTGTAGTTGTGCATGTGAGCACATGGCGTATCTTATACGACCTGCCTGTGGAGCAAGAGGTAAAGGTGGAACCCGGATTCATGTATTTACATGTCTTGCAGCCTAAGCATTTGTAGCAGCCCACTGACTTTGTTAGGAAGTTGGTAAGAGGTATCTGATCAAACCCCTTAATATCAGTGTGGACTACAAAGTCTTTGATGCTTTTACCCTTCAAGTGACACATCATAGGTCGCTTCTTGCATAACGTGATTAAATTTTTATCCGTCGCCACTATTGGCCACAAGGCTTTGAGAGCTCGGGGAACGACTGGGCTAGATGTGTTGTATCTAGACACAAAGGGTAAGATCTGCTGGTCATTCTTGTTTTTTTGTTTAAGGAGATCACCCCTGTTCATGGCTGCTACTTGTTGCTCGTGTTCACGAAAGGGTCCACTTTTATAACCTCTGTTCTCAAACCGTTTAGTTACGTCAGTCAGTACGTCTTTGAGTTTGTCAGGGTCGCTGGTAATCCTCGCTGCCCTAATGTATTGTGACTTTGGTAAGCCTCTTTTGAGGGCTGCTGGGTGGTGGCTGTTATACCGCAATACAGTATTTTTATCGGTGGGTTTGTGATATACCTCTGTGTGTATCACGTTGTCTTTAATGATCACGTTCACATATAGGTAATTTAACCTGCTCGAGTCGCATTGAGCCGTGACCTTAATAGGTGAATTCCTGTTGTTGATAGAAGTAATGAAGGCATCAAATCTTTCTTTGCCTCCAGTCCACAGTATAAAGACATCGTCTATGTACCTGGAGTAGAAAATGATGTATTTGGTGAATTCGCCACTCTTGAAAAACATTAGTTATTCTTCCATCAGCATGAACACGTTGGCAAAAGAGGGGGACACGTTACTTCCCATAGAGCAGCCGCTTACTTGGCGGTAAAACCTCCCATCGAATAAAAAGTAATTGCGGGTTAACGTTAGTTCTAATAACTTAAGAAACAACGTGTGGTCTAGAATTCGCATTTTGGTTTGAATTAAAAATGCTTCCATAGCTGTAAGTCCTTGATCGTGCAGTATGCTCGTGTAGAGACTGCAAATGTCTACTGTACAGATGATGGTCCCCGAAGGTATAATGGCAACGGATTTTAGCTGATTAAGGAAGCTGGTAGTGTCTTTAACGTGATTCGGTTGTTGGTTGATTAGTGGCTGGAGAATACTGTCCAGGAATATAGAAATGGGCTGGAAAAGTGCGATGTGTGCAGAGATGATGGGTCTGCCCGGCGGACTATCCATACATTTATGGATTTTTGGCACTAAAAACAGTAACGGCACCACGGGGAACTCTTGTTTTAGAGCGCCACATAGTTTGGTGGAAATCAAACCAGTAGAAGATGCTAAATCCAATATATCATCGACTTCCGTCTTATATTGTTTAGTGGGATCGGTGGTCAGTGCCTCATATACATTGCCGTCTGCCAGTTGCCGATATGTCTCGCTTTTGTAATCGGTTAAATTCATTATAACAATACCGCCCCCTTATCGGCAGGGCGGATTATGATGTCTTTATATGTGCCCATGTTCTTCAGTGCTTGGAATTCTGCACGTGACAAATTGTGATGGATGTTGTGATTGGCAGCTGTATATTTGGTTATTGACTCGTCCAGCAGTCGGGTGAAGGTTTTTATTGATGAGTTAGATGAAATAGGGTCAAATTTGGAATTTCATGCAGTATTGATAAACGCTTGATGTAAATCCAGAGTGGCTGTAGGGGGATGTTCCTGAAAGAACTCTTGTAGGCGGAGCTTACGAGCAAATTTGTTTAACTCGATTTGCCATGTAAGTTCATCAAAGCTGCTTGTTGGAACGAAGGACAAACCATAGTTAAGAACTCTAATTTGCGTATCACTAAAGTGCCTGTCAGACAGGTTGTAGATCACGGTATCTTTTTTGATATGGTGTTTCTGGAGCCTCGTGTTTTGTTGTCCCCTGTGGGTGGGCGTCCTCTTGTTTTTGTGCCTGCCGTTGCGGCAGGCATTACCCCTAAAGGGGACTCATTTGGTTCGGTGGGACCTTCTGAGTCTGCTATAGCAAAGTCACTATCACTTCACTGTTAGAAGTGAAGGATTCTCTGGGTCTCTCCTCTCTGCGTCAGCGCCAACTATGTTTGGACCGGTAATTATACGGTTTGTGATTACCCAGTTCACCTCCGGAGAGCCACCGATAAACACGGTTGGTTTCGTAGTCTTCATGGACTGTATGTAATTTGGCCCGTTTAAATTTAATGAGTTCCTTCTTGTGATTATCGCATAAAGTTTGGATCTTTTTAATGGTTGTCTGATTACATTCCATAGTTAAAAGCTGATGATGCTCGAGCTCAAAGGCTTGAATTTTATCCCTGGTTATTTTCAGTTCTTTGCCTGCTTCCTCTACGACCAGCAGCATGAGATCCATGCTGCACTTATTGAGGATCCCTGTCCACCGGTTGCAAAATTCTGTGTTAAACCAGCCTATGGTGGGGACATTGCGGATGCGGAAACCTCTGGGAATCATCTTGTCTCGATAGTAGTTGGACAAGGAAATGCCATGCATAAGAAAGTCCAGTTCTCTTTTTTTCATTTTGACTAATTGATGGTATATGTCGTCCATGCTGAGTTGTTCGTCAGCTTCTGTAAGGTCTTCTGTAAATAGCAGGCGGTCAGCATCTGCATTGGTGAAGCTATAGAGGTTAGCCTGGTTTGTGGATGCTCCCTCTCGTCCTGAAGGCAGCGACATTGTTGTGAAGTTTAATGGGGCCAGGTGCTGGCAGTATTACTAAAGTGCAGAAAGTGCTGCAGAAAATAATAACCTGCACTACGCAGTGCTTCGTGTAAAGTGCAAAAAAAGTGACGGTGATAAAGTACAAAGGGTGCTGTGCTTGACTCCTGCGGCTTTGTTCTTCCACAAAGGGGACTGTAATCTTATTCCAGTATCTGTAACATATTTCATGTGGTGGGGTGCCTTATCCCAAGTGGGCAGCGCTAACAAGCAGCGTGTTAGTCCTGTAGTTACTGGTACTAATCGGATCGGCACTCTCCTTCGCTGTAGCATATTGCTCCGGTGCCCTCTGGAACGTACATCCAAGAAATCACAATAGAACAATCAGCGGCACTCAGAGACTTGAAACAGCTGGAAATGAGTGGTAAGGTGCTAGATGCTTTTAATCCATATTGGCAATGAAATGGTCCAACGTTTCGGGGCGCGGATGCCCCTTTGTCAAGGTGAACAAATACAGAGTGAGTAAAAACAAACAAAGTGTTACCTTTATAGTGAAAGAAGACCCGCCGGCGGGAACGGCAGCAGTGTCCGGGAGAGCCTTGTGTTTCCATCCCGGTGTGTGTGACGTGGAGGCGCCTCGGTCACATGATGTTCCTGCGCGTCATTGGATCCCGACGATGCCATGGCAACCACGCACGCTGATGTTGCTATGGCTACCCGGCGCTCTGTGGTGTCCTGATCGCGGAGGTCATGGAGCCGGGCTGTGTAAAACAAATATGTGTATGTTTTAAAAAAACACTGTGTATTAGTGTGCACATGATAAAAAATATAAGATACTGCATGGACACCGGAACTTATACCCTATGACAAATAGAACGTCTATAGTAGATTCAATGTGTAACGGAGAATGCCTGTATATTGGTATAGAGATGCCTGCCCTAATAGAGATGCACAAACATTGAAACAGTATTATAATAACAGCACGTTATAGAGGTTAACTGGGTAAAAGAAAAGGAGATGCATAAATACGGGGGCATCATGGGAGGCATGTAAAACGTTACATATTGTCCAAGTGTTAGTGGTCGCGTAGCTTCCGGGTGGAGAATTTAGAATGCACCCCATTATATTCTATCGTTGAGACCCTTGGGTCTCACGGTATCCAGCTTGAACATCCAACTAGCTTCTCGTTTCAGCAGGATGCCTGCCCTGTCTCCTCCTCGCAGGCTGCTGGGAATGTGGTCAATAATTTGAAAATTCAGATCATTTAGAGAGTGTTGTTTTTCTGCGTAATGTCTCGCCACGGGTTGTTCAGATTTCTTTTGTACCAACGCGGCTTTAACAGCAGATCTGTGTAGTGCAAAGCACTCCCTGGCATTACGTATAGTTTTGCCTACGTATTGGTACTTGCAAGGGCAAGTAATCAGATACACAATAAAAGTACACTGCTCAAAAAAATAAAGGGAACACTAAAATAACACATCCTAGATCTGAATGAATGAAATATTCTTATTAAATACTTTGTTATTTACATAGTTGAATGTGCTGACAACAAAATCACACAAAAATTGTCAATGGAAATCAAATTTATTAACCCATGGAGGTCTGGATATGGAGTCACACTTAAAATTAAAGTGGAAAAACACACTACAGGATGATCCAACTTTGATGTAATGTCCTTAAAACAAGTCAAAATGAGGCTCAGTAGTGTGTGTGGCCTCCACGTGCCTGTATGACCTCCCTACAACCCACACAAGTGGCTCAGGTTGTGCAGCTCATCCAGGATGGCACATCAATGCGAACTGTGGCAAGAAGGTTTGCTGTGTCTGTCAGCGTAGTGTCCAGAGCACGGAGGCGCTACCAGGAGACAGGCCAGTACATCAGGAGACGTGGAGGAGGCCGTAGGAGGGCAACAACCCAGCAGCAGGACCGCTACCTCCGCCTTTGTGCAAGGAGGAACAGGAGGAGCACTTCCAAAGCCCTGCAAAATGACCTCCAGCAAGCCACAAATGTGCATGTGTCTACTCAAACGATCAGAAACAGACTCCATGAGGGTGGTATGAGGGCCCGACGTCCACAGGTGGGGGTTGTGCTTACAGCCCAACACCGTGCAGGACGTTTGGCATTTGCCAGAGAACATCAAGATTGGCAAATTCACCACTGGTGCCCTGTGCTCTTCCGAGATGAAAGCAGGCTCTCACTGAGCACATGTGACAGACATGACAGAGTCTGGAGACGCCAAGGAGAACGTTCTGCTGCCTGCAACATCCTCCAGCATGATCGGTTTGGCAGTGGGTCAGTAATGGTGTGAGGTGGCATTTCTTTGGGGGGTCGCACAGCCCTCCATGGGCTCGCCAGAGGTAGCCTGACTGCCATTAGGTACCGAGATGAGATCCTCAGACCCCTTGTGAGACCATATGCTGGTGCAGTTGGCCCTGGGTTCCTCCTAATGCAAGACAATGCTAGACCTCATGTGGCTGGAGTGTGTCAGCAGTTCCTGCAAGACGAAGGCATTGATGCTATGGACTGGCCCACCCGTTCCCCAGACCTGAATCCAAATAAGCACATCTGGGACATCATGTCTCGCTCCATCCACCAACGCCACGTTGCACCACAGACTGTCCAGGAGTTGGCCGATGCTTTAGTCCAGGTCTGGGAGGAGATCCCTCAGGAGACCATCCGCCACCTCATCAGGAGCATGCCCAGGCATTGTAGGGAGGTCATACAGGCACATGGAGGCCACACACACTACTGAGCCTCATTTTGACTTGTTTTAAGGACATTACATCAAAGTTGGATCAGCCTGTAGTGTGTTTTTCCACTTTAATTTTGAGTGTGACTCCAAATCCAGACCTCCATGGGTTAATAAATTTGATTTCCATTGATCATTTTTGTGTGATTTTGTTGTCAGCACATTCAACTATGTAAAGAACAAAGTATTTAATAAGAATATTTCATTCATTCAGATCTAGGATGTGTTATTTTAGTGTTCCCTTTATTTTTTTGAGCAGTGTAGTTGTGCATGTGAGCACATGGCGTATCTTATACGACCTGCCTGTGGAGCAAGAGGTAAAGGTGGAACCCGGATTCATGTATTTACATGTCTTGCAGCCTAAGCATTTGTAGCAGCCCACTGACTTTGTTAGGAAGTTGGTAAGAGGTATCTGATCAAACCCCTTAATATCAGTGTGGACTACAAAGTCTTTGATGCTTTTACCCTTCAAGTGACACATCATAGGTCGCTTCTTGCAGGGCCGGCTCTAGGCATGTTCGAATAGAGCGGCCGCACAGGGCGCCACCCTTAATGGGCGCCGCGCGCTGGCGCCGCCATATTCGATGCTGGAGCCGGCCCTGTGTGTGCAGCATTGGCCCGTGTGCACTGTGCGCTATGCGCGCTGCGCGGCGCCGGTGTCTGACGTCAGACGCCGGCGCCATAGTGCACACAAGTGGCCACCCGGACCCAGGCTCACTCTGACTCGCCGGCCGGCCGCCCGCCCGCCCGCCAGCACTCCCGCCCGCTCGCCAGCACACTCGGACAGGCGGACAGCAGCAGTACTCCTCCCCAGCAGCGCCGCAGGTATTGGGGGGATCCGCACTGTGGGGGCATTTCTGGCTATGGGGGGGGCATTTCTGGCACTGTGGGGGGCATTGCATATCTGGCTCTGTGGGGGCATATCTGGTTCTGTGGCCTGGGGGCATATCTGGCACTGTGGGTGGCATATCTGGCACTGTGGGGGGCATTTCTGGCACTGTGCGGGCATATCTGGCACTGTGGGGGCATATCTGGCTCTGTGGGTGGCATATCTGGCACTGTGGGGGGCATATCTGGCACTGTGGGGGGCATTTCTGGCACTGTGGGGGCATATCTGGCACTGTGGGGGCATATCTGGCTCTGTGGGGGCATATCTGGCACTGTGGGTGGCATATCTGGCACTGTGGGTGGCATATCTGGCACTGTGGGGGGCATATCTGGCACTGTGGGTGGCATATCTGGCACTGTGGGGGGCATATCTGGCACTGTGGGGGCATATCTGGCACTGTGGGGGCATATCTGGCACTGTGGGGGCATATCTGGCACTGTGGGTGGCATATCTGGCACTGTGGGTGGCATATCTGGCACTGTGGGTGGCATATCTGGCACTGTGGGGGGCATATCTGGCACTGTGGGGGCATATCTGGCTCTGTGGGGGGCATATCTGGCACTGTGGGGGGCATATCTGGCACTGTGGGGGCATATCTGGCACTGTGGGGGCATATCTGGCACTGTGGGTGGCATATCTGGCACTGTGGGTGGCATATCTGGCACTGTGGGTGGCATATCTGGCACTGTGGGTGGCATATCTGGCACTGTGGGTGGCATATCTGGCACTGTGGGGGGCATATCTGGCACTGTGGGGGCATATCTGGCTCTGTGGGTGGCATATCTGGCACTGTGGGGGCATTTATCTGGCACTGTGGGGGCATTTATCTGGCACTGTGGGGGCATTTATCTGGCACTGTGGGGGCATTTATCTGGCACTGTGGGGGCATTTATCTGGCACTGTGGGGGCATTTATCTGGCACTGTGGGGGCATTTATCTGGCACTGTGGGGGCATTTATCTGGCACTGTGGGGGCATTTATCTGGCACTGTGGGGGCATTTATCAGGCACTGTGGGGGCATTTATGTATCAGGCACTGTGGGGGCATTTATGTATCTGGCACCGTGGGGGCATTTATGTATCTGGCACCGTGGGGGCATTTATGTATCTGGCACCGTGGGGGCATTTATGTATCTGGCACCGTGGGGGCATTTATGTATCTGGCACCGTGGGGGCAATTATGTATCTGGCACCGTGGGGGCAATTATGTATCTGGCACCGTGGGGGCATTTATGTATCTGGCACCGTGGGGGCATTTCTTGCACTGTGGGGGCATTTCTTGCACTGTGGGGGCATATCTTGCACTGTGAGGGCATTAATGTATCTGGCACTGTGGGGGCATATCTGCGCTGTGGGGGCATTTATCCATCTGGAACTGTGTGGCCATTTATGTAGCTGGCACTGATGGGGGGCATGTCACGTGTAGCTGCCACTGCTGGGGGGCATGTCATGTGTAGCTGGCACTGCTGGGGGGCATATCATGTAGTGTTCCCGCTAGGCGTCTGTGGCTGGGCAGTGTGTCTCAGTGCTCTACCTGGCGCAATGTGTCTAACGTGCTCTTATAGGAGGTTCTACCTGGTGCAATGTGTATTAGCTGCACTAC